>NW_015631496.1:296371-297637 GCF_001515625.1 Sinocyclocheilus rhinocerous
CAATCAGCCTATGGAACTGCTCAGGTGTAATGGACGCCCAGGTTGCTTTGATAGCGGCCTTCAGGTCATCTGCATTGTTGGGTCTGGTGTCTCTCATCTTCCTCTTGACAATACCCCATAGATTCTCTATGGGGTTCAGGTCAGGCGAGTTTGCTGGCCAATCAAGCACAGTAACACCATGGTCATTGAACCAGCTTTTGGTACCTTTGGCAGTGTGGGTAGGTGCCAAGTCCTGCTGGAAAATGAAATCAGCATCTCCATAAAGCTTGTCAGCAGAAGGAAGCATGAAGTGCTCTAAAATTTCCTGGTAGATGGCTGCGTTGACTGGACTTCAGAAAACACAGTGGACCAACACCAGCAGATGACATGGCAGCCCAAATCATCACTGACTGTGGAAACTTCACACTGGACTTGGTTTCTGTGTCTCTCCACTCTTCCTCCAGACTCTGGGACCTTGATTTCATCTGAAAAGAGGACTTTGGACCACTGAGCAACAGTTCAGTTCTTTTTCTCCTTAGCCCAGGTAAGATGCTTCTGACGTTGTTTCTGTTAATAAAGGCTTGAAATATTTCACTCTAAGTGTAATGAATCTATATAATATATGGGTTTCACTTTCTGAAATGAGTGACAAAAAAATATTGACCTTTTTCATGATATTCTAATTTTTTTAGATGTACTTGTATATATATATATATATATCCAACAGTCTATATATCTACAGCTGACTTCATGTTTCAATAGAAAATGTCAACACATCTTAGAAAACAATTTCACAGGGTCACAATTTCACTGTTCTATCTATCTATCTATCTATCTATCTATCTATCTATATATACTGTATATATGTATATATATATATATATATATATATATATATATATATATATATATGTATCAGCTACAGTATCAAATATATATATATATAATAGAGAGAGAGACCGTGAGACATAGTGTGTCATGCAGCTTTTAGAAAGAACATGCATGGAATATATTAAAGTTTTAGAACAATGCATTGTGCATCTAGTTTAATTAGAAAACACAAAACACTGCACATAAATTTACTTAATTATGATCTCAGCATTTGTATAAAATGCACTCTCTCTATCTCTACACACACGGTCGCCGTGTTTTTGCCAAGTAAGACATGTTCCTGGATCAACATCTTTTGTTGATCCTGGATCAACATTACTGTCCAAAAATATAGACTAAACCCAATCCCAATCCCTACCCCTAAACCTAACCCTACCCATAATTTATTCCTAAAAT
>NW_015631496.1:298144-306752 GCF_001515625.1 Sinocyclocheilus rhinocerous
TATATATATATATATATATATATATATATATATATATATATATATATATGTATCAGCTACAGTATCAAATTTATATAATTATAATAAAGAGAGAGACCATGGGACATAGTGTTTGTAATGCAGATCATCTTCAGGCCATTTTGGCGTGGATTTTGTGAAATCTTAATTATGTGCTCCACAGGAAAATATTTGTTCAATGTACCACATTTAGTCTAACACTAGTATTCACTCATTCCTGACGAAACTGGTACAAACCAGTTTCTGTTTTTCTGTGCATCGCTATCTTAGCCAGGAGGGAATTTTTAATCAGTGTAGTGGTGCCACATGTTTTATTTCCAGACATATTTTATGAATAACTGTTCAAGTATTTCTGCTCTGCTGGGAGAAACTATGCTGGCCAATTACAGATGAGGACTGAACGTTGACATCGTCATTTAAAACATGTCATAACGAAGCCTTAATCAAAATATGATTATTAAAGGATATGGAAACCAGTGTTGCTATAAGTTAACTGAAACTGTTAAAAAAAATTTCAGTAATTTAAATACTTAGGAATATTCAAAAACTTAGGAAATGAAAAAGAGAAATGTTGCCTCGGAAAGTTTGATTTTAAATAATAAAATTACTAGTCTGAAACTAAAACACAAATAGAGCTATTCAAAAATGTTAATAAATGCTATTGTTCCATTACTCATGCCAGTATGTCAAGTTTATTTGTACAGCGCCTTTCACGATACAAATCATTGCAAAGCAAAGCGATCATAAACGAGTATGTCTCGTTTAATCAGTAAGAAAAAAAAAGGTATCAACACCAAGCATTTATATAATGAAAAACTTAATTTTGGTAGTATTCTATTTTGTATCTTTTAAGAAAACTAGAAACTGCGTTTTAAAAATACAATAGTGATAGATTTTCATTTATTCAATGAGTAAAACCGTGACTTAAACCCCAAATCATTCCAGTAGGGGGCGGTATATGAATGCACTATATGTCCCTGCTAATGTCCCTTCAAGCTTCAAGACGAGAGAACGACTAAACCCAATTCAGACTTATAAAAAACATTATAAGCAAATGATTGAGAATAATTACTTGTAAACTTTTAAGACTTTTAAAATGAACACAATATCTCATTTTACAGTATAATAAAAACAATGTTAACTTACAAAAAAAAAAACCTGACAATCTAATATTAGTCATAAAACTCACGTTGAAATTTAGAAACTGAAGCAAAGCACGACACAAGCTCTCTTTTTCTGTTTTTTTATTTTATTTTTTATAACTGAAACTCTTATTTTGAAGACTCGTGTTGCGCGCTTGCGTCGAGTCTCTTATTTTAAAAGCTGTTCGGCTGTCCTCCATCTGTGAGTGTGTCTTGACTGCCGCTGGCTTCACTCGCCGCTGTGCGCCTGATTATTTTTACGCCGTCGAGTCTGGCGGTGAAATCCAGGTCATCTCCGCCGGATCGCCAGCCAGCGCGGCTCAGACTTCTGCTCTCCGCGGACTCACAGTGTCATTAACTCATTCCACTTTGCAGAGGTAAGGAGATGATATTCTCCTCGTATATGTCTGTTTTTTGTGCAGATGGCATCAGATGGGTGCGTAATGATGCCAGTTGTGCCAGTGGCCCCGCGGATAGATAGAGAGAGGAGCGCAGCGGGTTTAGTCTGGGGCAAAAAAAAGTTGTTAGGACCCTCCGACTTCATATCAGACCGACAACTGCTAGCCGATAGTCGGGCCGTTGCACAAGTTAAGAATAGACTGACATATTCATATTCTTAGATAAATCAGATCATTTGTCGGAGGCAAAATTAGAAAGAACTGGTCGTGCGTTAACGGAGACCGCTGCCGGTTGCTTTAACTGGACCCTGAATGTAACCCAGTTCTTCATCCAGACGTAATCGGGCTCATTTTGGGCCAGACAGCGCGAGCCGTCTTCTTTTTTTTTTTTTTTCCATCATCAGCTAATTATCAAATTGTGTTGTTATATGTTAAACATTATTATAACAAAATCTATAGTTTTAAAGAAATATTTTGTTAATGCTAAAAAAAAATTATTTATTGATTTTGATTGATTTGCGCTTTATATTTTTAATCCAATTTATTTATTTATTTATTTATTTATTATGGTTTTTTTCCCCTCCTGTAGGTTAGTAATGGAGTGATCTTGCATTATTACGAAGGGGTTTATGTGACAGTGATAACTAACTGTATTTTATCCCAAATATTAAATGGCTACTTACTAAATTAATACTTGGACATAAAAGAAGATAAAATTGTTAATATTTTACTTGTAGGTTAGCTTAAAGTTTCTTCTAAGACGAATAATGCATTGCACATCTGATAACAAGAACAACTTAGGACTTTTTAAATTTATTTATAAATTAATATGTCATTTTTATCCATAGTTTAGTCATAGTAGCTGTGTTGAGTCAGAAAATGAAAGTAGCGTCGGTATGTTGCCATGAACAGCAGGGAAATAACAAGTTTAGCTTTCAAATATACATAAACGACTCCTCAGAATCAAGTTTTCCGGTACTAAAATGAAAAATATTATATTAATTAATTCCCTAACTCACCATAGTTTTTCTGTCAGATTTAGTAATGTATTCATTTAATGTGCAGTAGTTATATTTGGGTTTCTTGTCTTGAGTTACTTGGACTTGAGCGTGATGGATAGTCATTTTCTTGCAGACACTCATTTTAAATCACATTTGTTCATTTGAGGCTTTGATATTTACTTACAGATGTCACTTTAGAGCTCCAAAATGATCGAAAACGATCTTAATCTGTGTAACGAGAAGATTGTGAAATGTTGAAATGGCTTCTTAGTAATGTCAACGACGTCCAAAGCGATTAACATCCTATTATCCGGGCCCTATTAATTGCTTGTTAATATTTTATGCATGTGAGACTGAGAAGGGGACCAACTGCGAGTGTGTGTTTGTGCCCTTCCGTCTGCCTGTGTGTGTAGCTGTCAGCTGACCCTGTCCAGACTTGGACTGAGTGTGCTGCCAGTGGCTGTCGTGACTAGTGTTCGGCCCAGTTTTAGACTCCACTCTCTGTATCCTTTCCTGTGCGCTGCAGGTTCTGGCCCAGTTGAGCGACACAGACATGATTGTGTCATACGCTGCCAGATAGAGTCCAACAGAGCGTTTATTGTTGCTTGAAGGCATCTGACGCTTATTTCACTTCTGACTTCTCATCTGTGGCATTCAGTCATCGACTCTATGTCCCGCTTGTCTCCAAGGGTCGTTGCCTCATGTTCATTCTGTATTTATGAATGTGAGACGTTCCTCTGCGTTACCCCTGGATGACATTTATCGACACCGAAGGACACTTTCCACTCCTGAAAAATGAGCTTGTGTCCCAGCTGTGATGTCATCCGCTCCAGCAGACAGCGAGGTGTGTCAGAGTGTCGGCTGATGGATCTGCGGTGGCATCGTGCCAAGTGTAACAATGAGTCCTGGAGGCGTGTGGAGCTCAGGGACTGAAGAATGATAAATCGGTCCAAAGCGTGAGAGAAGCTTAACAGGACTTATGGTGCATCAGCACCTGCCTACCTGCACAAAACGCACTCTGTTGACCACAGACCGCCCAAATTACCCAGTGATCATCACAAATGGGCAAAATGTTAAGCACTTGTTCCTTTTATTTTTTTATGTATATTTTTATTTTTACATTTATTTTTCTTTTTTGTTGTTTTGAATGGCTTAACAATATAAATAATTGACAATTTATTATTCATTGAAATGTTTTTTATTAGGGAATAAAGATGAAAATACCATAATGGCCGATATTACACTTTTTTTTTATATTTGTGCATTTTACAGTTTTCCCCCATTTTCTAAATAAATAAATAAATAATGTATTATTTATTTATTATTACTTATGTTGGATATTTAATTGTGCATGCTTATTTTACAGTTCCCCCGTTTTCTAAATTAATTAATTAATAAAAAAAAAATTTCAATGTAAATTTATTATTCAAGGATTTTTTTTATTTGTTTGCACTATTAAGTAGTTGATCAATATAATTTTTTTTTGTTTTTACTACATTACATTTATTATTCGTTGACAAGGATTTTTATTAGGGATGCACAGTGTATCAGTATCATGTTGGACAAAATTATTACAGATGTTTATATTTATTTGTATTAGGATATATATAATCATACATTCTCATTTTCATGTTTAAATACTTTTATTGTTATTTATGTTTAAATTAATCTTAATTATTTTAAAATAATTAAAAATAAATTTGTCAAAATAATATTTTTTCATACTTTAGAATGTTGTGACTTGAATTTGTAGTGTTTTATTTTTCAATTATTTTGACAAAAATAGTAGCAAATATTAATAACAAATGAAAATAATTTTCAACTTTGTAGTATTGACCAGTAATTGTAATATTTATTTTGTTGCATAGTGGTTTGAGAATATTGTAGTGGTAAATCACAGTAAATCGAGCACTATTCTGTTGGTGTGTGAGTGATTTGAGGCTGAGAGCTGGGACAGCAGCCCACTCCAGATCAGAACACTCACTGCTTGTGGGAAGAAAGCTTCCTGTCTCGCTGAGAGCCGTCTGTCTGACGCAGAGTCATCGTACGCCAAGCTTCCTGTCTTGCTGCGAACCACATCATCTGGCCTCTGGCACTGAAACGTCAGGTGGCATAAGGGCTTTGGGTAGGAGCCGCACACACGCTGAATCGGGATCAGCTGTCGTTCTGCAAACCCTGCTGTCTGTCATTATCTGACACGCTGCAGAACTGGACCCAGATCAGTGTAAGAAAGGACGCCCCGGAGGATCTTAAAATTACTTGCACCCCCTAAGAACATGCTTAGACTGGAGAGAAAACAACGCAGCCAAAAAGAGCGGCTCTCAGGCAGCGATCACAGCCGGACACTTATGGATCGGTCCATGGGAAAGGTCACTCCACCTATGTGTTCACTGCTTAGTCTCCGTTGTTTTAAATAAACCCTTGTTATCTTGCATAAATCACTGCAGTGCACATCTGCTTTTTAGTTGCAAATACTCTGTGTTTGTCAAGCTGATGTTTCAGCACTTTTTGGGTTCAGATGGATGCCTCTCAAAGTCCTGAGACTGATCCCTATGGTTACGCTCAGAACAGAGGCATATGGCAGAGATGGTCTGATAGGGTTGGGGTCCCTGGTTGGCATCCTGTGGTGGGAGACAGATGGAGGCATGCCGGGGCATGAGGGAACTGCGGTCCTGACGGAGCAGAGATAAAGACACTAACTACCGCTCAGCTTGTGCAGTCATTGCAGAGCTAAACTTGCCTTTTTACATTATTTTTGGACTTTTTTGGCTTTTATCGCTGCAGGCAATCTTCGCAGTTCGCCTCCTAGTGGCATTCGCAATAACCTTATTGACCATTGTGCTTATAGAGTGCTGCAGTGATGGCATATTTTTGTAGGCTAACCCGGAAGTTAGCATCACCCTGGTTCCCTTGGTTTTTGGATTGTCGCAGAAAATACGTTCTGTGACCAGCAAAAGTTTTTGTTTCTTACACATTCCGTTCATAATGATAATCTTCACAAATAAACACTTTTATGAATTTTGAAGCCTAAATAATACAGTCACCAGAAGTAAAGGCCTTTTCACTCTGAAGGGGAAAATTTGTCGCGAATGTTTGGCGCGATGACAGTTTTGAATCGAAACAATAGATCCCTATGGAGCTATTCACACCAGGCGCAATCGTTCGTGGCGTGAAAAAGTGAGGATTGTTTGTTCGTCTGGTGTGTCAATCCACTTTAGATATCTATTGGAAGTTATTACATGGTTTAAAGTGGGTTTTAAGCAAAAAACATTTATAATCGCATACATTTTCAAATGTAGCTTGATGATATTTGTACCTCTATTTATATTTTAAGATGTATTCTTGTAAGCATTATAGATAGTTTGTGTTTCTGGTGTAGAGCCATAGTTTGTGTTTCTGGTGTAGAGCCATACTTTATTTGTCTTAATTTAATGCTGCATATTGTGCAGCGAATGATGTTAAATCCATATACAAGATACATATGTGAGGAAATATGCATTGTTGCTCGGCGCCACCTAGCTTGCAGGCGTGAATTAGCAGAAGGCGATCAGTCGCTTTGCTCTCGGTGTGAAAGCACCGTTCGTCAGCAATTCGTCTCGCTTTTTCGCATCGCGGCCATTGTGAAATGGACTTAAAGGCACAATATGTAAAAAAAATTTATTAAAATATCCAAAAACCACTAGAACAGTGTTATATATTTTGCTGACTTGTGTACTTACATTATCCCAAATGTTTCGAAGAATGTTTAAATCCAGAGAAATTAGCAATTTTAACTAGTGACACGGACCGTGTCCATAGTGTTATTGTGTCGCCTGCCAATGACGTCATAACCCCTCGATTTCCGGTTTTGTTTTGTAGAAAACATGGAAACACCAAAGACGCTTTAATATGTTGTGCGTTTTAATAGACCAGTGACGACCGCACAGTAGCATAATAACAGAACTTTCAAATGTATCTAGTATGATAAAACAGCGCTGCTTTTTTTTTCTCCCACATACGCACGACCGGAAGGAGCGGAAGCGGTCGACTGTGGCATAATAAAAGCTCCGCTGCTTTCGAGCCGTGTGTCACGCTCGTTCAGCGGCCTCGTTTCACTTCGACGGCTTTCAGCCTCACCCTGCTTCATTCTACTACATTAAGAAATCATTAGCTCATCCATGAACATGATTTCTGACCCGAGTCCCGTCGGATTGCATCTGCTGTGGGGATGAAGACGACAACTCCCATGATTCCACACTCAATCACAGCGTCATCAAACTACGCCTTTGTCTCTTTGTTTATTTTGAACATGCGCCCTCTAGCGGCGAAAAATTACATATTGTGCCTTTAACGGCCTCGTTTCGCTTCGACGGCTTTCAGCCTCACCCTGCTTCATTCTACTACATTAAGAAATCATTAGCTCATCCATGAACATGATTTCTGACCCGAGTCCCGTCGGATTGCATCTGCTGTGGGGATGAAGACGACAACTCCCATGATTCCACACTCAATCACAGCGTCATCAAACTACGCCTTTGCCTCTTTGTTTATTTTGAATACGCGCCCTCTAGCGGCGAAAATTACATATTGTGCCTTTAAAAAGCTAAATGTAGGCTATAAATTAACTACATTGCCTGACTTTAATGTCACCACTATTAAGCTTCCAACAGCTCTTTCAGTCATTCAGTAAAAAACATTTTCCCTGAAAGTTTGAGATTGAATAGTTTGCAAGAGCAAGATATAAACACACAAAAGTGGACTAGTAGATGAGTATATCAGTGAGTCAGTGTGATGACATTTAAAGTCCCCCACAACCTCTGTAGTCCCATTTAGCCATTTGTTAGCAACTGCCTTTTTCCAGGCAAGTAAAAGCTTATAAAAATTATTCTGCCAATACTTTAGAAAGAACATATTAGGGATGCACCGATACCACTTTTTCCAGTACTCGCCCGATACCGATACTTTTATTTGTGGTACTTGCCGATACCGAGTACCGATACTGATATTTTTATTGCATTTGTAAATTTTTTAAACATTCGGTACAGAAACAAAAAGAGTATGTATAATGTTAGTTGGTTAACTTCATTTATCAAATAGATACAGTCAAACCAAAATCTATTATTGCATTTGTACATTTTTTAAATATTGGGTACAGAAACCAAAAGGGTATGTATAATGTTAGTTGGTTAACTTCATTTATCAAATAGATACAGTCAAACCAAAATTTATTCAGACACCTTCAACATTTCTCACATTATCACAATTTATTTGCTATAGTTTAGAAAATGGTAATAAAATATGACAAGAACTCCGAGTTAAACTGTGTCAGAACAAATTCAGCTTGGTAATGTTATGGCGCTTTTCCACAGCATGGTACTGCACGGTACGGCTCGGTACGGTTCCGTTACCAAAACGTGACGTGTAAACTCTGCTGATCACGGATTGGCCGGACTGGGTATAATTAGTCACAGTTTACTTTATTTTGCTATTCTCACGTACATAAATGAACTATAGTGTCCTGCACCCACTAGTAAAAAAAAATATATAAAAAATTATATCTGGTCTCTGAATAATTTTTGGTTTGACTGTATATCCTTCGGTTATTTTCACACTTAATTATGCCCATTAAAATGTTTTTTTTTTTTTTTTACAAGTTTTTGTTACTTTCACTGTTCATTTTTTTGCTCTATGGTACATCATCTTTAGTTTAATAACATTAGAGCTGCTCCATTGCAGCGGCTTATTACTGTAATCACGCGCGTTGCTGTAATAATGCAAGGAACCACTCGTTATAAATCTCCTAACTGAGGCTGTTAGTTTCACTTTTGCCAGAAAGTCGTGTATGTTACTATTGTTTATAGTGAATGCCCCTATAAATGGTCTTATTTTTACGATGTAGTTTTAATCCAAAATGATTAATGATGCGTGTGCTAAGTGAGTGAATATCGAAGATCACACAACAGAAGTGCAAGTGAGTGAATATCGAAGATCACACAACAGAAGTTCTCTCTCTCTCTCTCTCTCTCTCTCTCTCTCTCTCTCTCTCTCTCTCTCTCTATGTATCTTGTGT
>NW_015631496.1:307105-337678 GCF_001515625.1 Sinocyclocheilus rhinocerous
CTTTGCTTATCAGCTCGCGCACATCAGCTATACAGGCGTTAATACTGAATGTTTAACATTATATTCATTGCATACATATACTTCGTAGACATTCTTAATCTCTAATAACTCCATTCTGCTGTCTGTTGTCAGTGTTTCTTTGTCTGAATAAGGCACTTATCACATGCTGTGTGGTATCGGCGTTTGGTATTGGGGCATTTTAACGAGTATGAGTACAGGAGTACTAGTATGCATCCCTAGAACATATTATGGGTTGCCCCAGGCTACAGTGTTAAATAATGTAAAGAATTATTTCTGACTTATTCATTATCATCAATTAAATAGGGATGAACTAAAAATAATTGGTCATTCTCACACAATTAACCTATATTAATGCCTATGAAGTTCAAATCTGATCCTGTCAGTACTTTTCTGTGAGTTTCTATTGGGTCTGTTGTGTAACAAATGCCCATCTGTCAGTAATGAAGTTTCCAAAAGTACAATGTACTGTATAATTTCAGGAAAATGAGGTCCTGTTTGGCACATTTTCTCATAGTTGTCACTGTATTTTCATCAGCTGGAAATGTTGGGGAAAAAAACAATTCAATCTGCTGTGATTGAATGATCTAATGATCAATCATTATCACTATCATTCCAAGTATATTTAACATTTAATGGAGATTGAGATGTGAGTTAGAAACCCATTAATGCTGTAGTGGGGGTTCGAGTCCTGTAATGTCTCTGTCTCTCTCTAATGCTTCAAAGCTGATCTCTGTTCTGATACAGGACACTGCAGCACTCTGCACCAAGCTCTCTCTTTCTCTTTCTCTTTCTCTCACTCTCTTGCACATTCATTCTCTCTCTCTCTCTCTCTCCCTTCCTCCCTCCCTCCCTCCCTCATGCTGCAGCTTGACTTTGACATCAGCTCTTCTAGAGGACATCGTAAACCAACTTTTAGGACTCTAATTATTTACAGCATCTCTAGTTGGCTAAATCACTCTTCACAGGTCTGAAAGAAGGTCACACGTCATTCCAACCAAGCAAAGTCAGACAGAGCTGTTGTCCGTGTTAGTTTGAGGAAATGACTAGATAAACCTCTGTGTTAATCAGTCAATCAATGCATCTATTATACACTACCATTCAAAAAAATGCATTTTGAAATGTAATTCATCTGTGTGATGGCAAAGCTGAATTTTTAGCAGCTATTACTCTAGTCTTCAGTGTCACGTGATCCTTCAGAGATCAGTCTAATATTTTGATTTGGTGCTGGAGAAACATTTGTGCTGCTTAATATTTTTTGTGGAAAGTTCAAAAGAATTGCATTGAAAAAAAACAAAAAAAAATCCCAAAAAATCTAAACTCTTCTAAACTTTTGTTTCTAGATCTATTAAATATCTTTAATGTACATGTACAGACATTTTACAAATCAGTGGCATCAAAAAGTAAAAGTAGTGATGTTGCATAAATCACACTTAAGAAACATATCAACAGATTTGCTCAATGTTGGAATGGATGGTATGGAGAACCCCTTGAGAACAAGTGTCTGGTTTGAGCTAATGCTAGACTTGACCTCCATGACCTCTGCGGTGTGCACCGCTGCAGAATGCAGTAGAGCAGCAAAGGTCTAGCTGTCTAGACGCTGTGGGCGGAGTCCCAGAGGGCTGTCGATTGATTGGCTGAGAGGAGAGATCCTGAAACTGATTAGACGCTCACTTCAAAGGCTCGTGTTTGTTTGCGTCTGTGTTTCAGTTTTGCTTGTGTGTGTGTGTCTGTGTGTGTGTGTGTTCTTGTGCTGTCTGAACAAAACAGTTTTTGGAGGACGGATTGATTTTGCCTTTTCCACCCACATGGCTCCAAATTTGATTGATTTTATTTGCCTTATCTTCATGTAGCGTCTCATCTCCGTGCTCTAAATAACATATCATGCAGTTAGTTATCAATGTAAGACCTGACCTGATCAATAAAACCATTAATGTTTTCAGATCACTTTAGTGTGTTATATTAAAGGGTAATCACTTTTCTTTTTGGGTTCAGAAAGGAAGTCATCTCATTTGCTGTTGCTAAGGCAACCAAAATCTCCAGCATATTGCATAAAACAGACTTTAATACATCCCACATTTTGCCTTGTTGGCAGTGCAGGATTGTTAAGCTAAATAAACTGTTCACTTAAAGAGGTGGGCCGAAATACATAAGAGGTGGGATTAAGCGCAGTCACTCAAATTACTGCTAAGGGCAAACAAGACCGAAAAACATAGTGATCACAACAGAGTAAAAGAGACTGTCAGGAGAAAAAGGAATGCAGGTACTGCTGTATTGAAAATGATAGGCTGTCAAAACAACACTGTGCAGACAGGCATGTTGTCATAAATTCATGCTGTTGCATCTATTCTAAACTAGCTAGTGTCTGTACAGAAACCAGTTTCTGCGTGTGTGGTGTACAATGTGCCTTTCTTCCTTTATTTCCATTCTTTTCACTTGTCTTCATCTGTTTTTCTGTCTCTGTCTGTGTATATAGTTCAGAGTATCTTATTTATGTGTATATATTTTCAGAAATACTTTTTATAGCCAGACATTTTACCTCAGCATTAGTTACTCTATTTTTTGTTTTTTAATATCAGAACCGAATAATGTATGGTTCAGTTACGGTTTTCACATCTGCGTTTTTCTGCCAATGCAGGAGTAATATAGTTCAAAAATACTCTTGACAGTCTTTCCTGCACTACTTATTCAATGGCGGAGTAACACTGTCAAACATGCAGTGAGCAGTGTAATATGATTCTCAAATGAATGACTCGTGAGCCGGTTCACTTTTGTGAATCAAATACACACAGCGCAACCAGGGTAGTCCGATTCTCAAATAACTGACCCTGATGAATTGGTTCTTTTTAGTGTATCAAAAGCATAGAGTGCAACCACTGTAAACATTTTGCAGACTGAATGATTCTTTTGAATCATTTCTTTTAGTGAATCAAAAATATCCAACACAACTAGTGTAGTCTGACTTCAGAATAAATGATGCATTTTAGTGAAACAAAAACATACAGCACAACCAGTTAAAGGAATAGTTCAACCAAAAATGAAATATTTGTTATATTTACTCATCCTCATGTTGTTCCAAACCTGTTTAAGTTTCTTTCTTATGTTGAACACAAAAGAAGATATTTTGAAGAACCTTCAAAGTTGAAGTTGTTGGTCCCCATTGACTTCCATAGTAGGGAAAGAAATACTATGGAAGTCAACGGGGACCATCAACTGTTTGATTACCAGCATTCTTAAAAATATCTTTTTATGTTCAACATAAGAAAGAAACTCAAACAGTTTTGGAACGACATGAGGGCGAGTAAATGACGACACACTTTTCACCTATTTTTAGGTAAACCATTCCTTTTAAAAGGGTCATATGATGCTGCTAAAAAGAACATTATTTTGTGTATTTGGTGTAATGAAATGTGTTTATGCGGTTTTCTAGAACTAATTACTCTAATAAATCAGCTCTTTTTAGTGAATCGGAAGCATACAGTAGTATGACTGTAGACTGATTCCCAAATGAATTACTTTTATAAGTCGGTTCTTTTTTTTTAGTGAATCATATTGTGAAAATACAGTTTAAAAGTAACGGTGAAACTTAAAGCAGTTACTGATTGGTTGTTCATATGACAACTTGTTAAGATATGCATTGTGTTTTGGCAAAAGTAATTTGTAAGGATAAATTAATTAAATGTGCTTAAACAATGGTTTGTTTGCTTGTTTTGTTTTGTTGGAATTAATTTATGCTTCATTTGAAAAGAGTATTTAAAAAGCTATTTAAACACCACTTTTTTTGCATCAGAAGAAAATTGTTACAATTTTGACTACAGAATAATGAAATTGACTAAATAATAAAATGTTGTTACCCTTAGGAACGGAATTACCTGCTAGATCCTTTAATTCTCCCGCAAGAGGCATTGAGTTTGCAACCTAAAATAGGTTGTTGAGTTCTTTCTGATGTGCTTTGTTCTGTCTCCCGTCAGCCATATCGAGTCTCAGTTGGGCGGCACTAAAACTTAAACATGACTGGTTCACACACACATATATCATCTATAAACTGACTAACCCAGACAGCTGAGTCATCATTTGTTGACCTGCAGATTCTGGTTGTCAGGTCAGCTTAGGACATGGGCAGGAAAATGATTAATCTGTCTGATTAACCGCAAGGCATGAATGCGGTGGCCTTTCACTTTGTAAAAGTGGATTTTTTTTTCCCTGCTTGCCTGGACCATGGAGTTTTTCTTAAACAGAAGGTGTAAAGATAGCTAATCTACAAGTAAGAGAATAAAATATTTTATTTTATTTGGTAAAAAGCTGTGTAATGAGTGGGATAATGTACAGTCAGCTGGTTGTTATTGGCAAGTAAACAAATTTAGGCTGATACAAAACCCCACTGTTTCATGTTTCACTGAGTCTTAATCACCTTGTTGGGGTTTTTTTTTTTTGAGACAGACTGACAGGCAAGGTAGCAGCTATTAGTCATTTTTACTAATGATTAATGACATGGGCTGTTATGATGTTTGAGTCTGGCTGGATGATTCAGTTCAGCGAATAGTTGTTCCTAAGAGCTTCATCATGATTTAACCAGGCACTGAGAGTGAGAAAGAGACAGACCCCCTGCTGAGATCACATTACACAGACAGACAGATACAGAGAATATTTTAGCAGGCGTTTATTGCAGTCGTTTTAGTGCTTTTCAGCATGGCTGCTGTTCAGCCTATTCATCAAACTCTGTGTGTATTAGGACTGAGAGTCTCTAAAGGTGGAGTGTTCTGTGTCCTAATGTGATTCTACGTCTGGTTCAGTTTGTTCGTTTTTTAGTTGGGTTATTATCATTTTTGTTTGTTTGGTTGGTTGTTTTTTGCACTGATATTAAAATTCTGGGCAATACCGACATTAATAAAAAGTCTATTCGGCATATTTAAGTCAATTTAGTCGGCATGTTTTGGTGTTGTTTTAAATGTTGAGGAGGTTTTCCTCTGTGGTTCTAACTGATGATAGGGATAAGACATTGATCCGGACCAAAACTGACAATGATTTTCTGTCATTTTATTGGCCAAAAATGTTATACTCTGAACATCTTTCCTCGACTTGAATCTTAGAAATGTAAAGAATTTCTTCACCAAAGGAAGCACTCAAAATTCCAGGGACATTTTGTTATCACATGAGCTCATTTTTTTGAGTTAGCATCTTAAATAAAAATTGTCTGTAAGGGAAAACTTTTTTTTTTTTCCATAGGAACTGATCAACACCAATGAACCTCTTGCACATAAAAGAATGGTTCAGTTTATATTTGACTTATTGGTATCTTATTGGTTACCTGTTTTTTTATTATTGGTATTTGTTAAATATTGTATATATACCTTTGCCACCATCTAACAAGTTTTAAAATTATTTTTAAAAACACTTAAATAACTTAATACTGTTAAATATAATCATTAGCCAGTCTCAAAATAAATAAATTTAATGCTGTACATTATAATATTGTGATTTCTAAATTTACTTGTAGCATTTAAATGGCAGATTAGTATTGAATTTTAATTTCCGCAATTTATTGTTAGCAGTCATAACATGAAAATAATGACTTTATACTGAATTATAGAATTTAGAAAAGAATAGTTGCCATTAGGTTTGCAATGTCAATATTTTTAATTCTTTATTATAATAATAATAATAATTTATATATTTATATATAAATATATAATTTTAACTTTGGTCAGTATATGTCAGGATATTTTAATATAAGTTGATAATTAAAAAATAATTTGATATTTATTTTTAGTTTTTTCATCCTAAGTCTGAACAAAGCCTTAGATTCATGGTTTGTTCACACTTGACTGTGAGAAGAGAACCACTTAGGAAAGGGACCCATAGAGGAGCAAAGGGATAACAATGAAGAAAAGTCAATCTAAACATCTGGCAGATGTTCATCTGTTTTATCTGCGATGGCCATAGTAGTGTCCTGAAACGACCTCGGCTGACTGTGAGTGTTTCTCAGTCTTTGTTTGATTTGGACGGCGTTCTCCTGTTTCACGTTTGTGGAATATTATTTATTGTGTGCTGGATCCGTGCTCTCGCTGTGTGGCTTGCGGCAGGGGTCAGACGAGGTGAGGGCTTGCCGTGTTTCTAAGTAACACAGCCGATGTGTAGTCGGCAGTCTGGGTTCAGTGCGGTGTCCGCTGGGATGTCAGAGAGCTTTAAAGGTTGTCTGAGGACACGTACTGCCTCGTCTGTTGCTCTAGTCTTCTCCAAATGAAAATGGAGTTGTTCTCTTTTTTTTTTTTGAGACATTAAATCAATGATATTAAGCCACCGAAACATTAGCTGTGGCTTGATAACTCGGTGTCCAGTAAAGTGTGTGTTATGTAACAGTCATTAACGGCTGACGCTCCTGCTGGGGTTTGTAGACGCTAATGGGCATCTCTTCACAGGAACTTGATGTTTTGTTGCTGGTAAAGATCTGCCGTAAGATCATAAAATGTTGATGTGTTGAACCCCTGCTGTTTCTAATTTTTGCTTAATGAAACACCCGTGTTGCGTTTGTGTCGGGTCTGTCTGATTTTTTTTTATGTCTGTCTCAGAACTTGTCTGCCAGATCAGACAGCATCTTAGATGACTACATCTATGGTGGTATCCAGTAGTTTTCATTACTTTGAAAAACAATGGTTCAGGGTTAGTAGAAGGTACTTTGATATTGGTCTTGTTTTATTACTGTTTGAATATTTGGGGTCAGTATGATTGCTTATTTTTTTTAAAGAAATTAATACTTTTTTTTTTTCTTAGCAAGGATGCATTGATTTGATCAAAACTGACAGTAAAGACATTTATGATACAAGAGATTTCTCTTTCAAATGCTATTTCCTTTTTTAGTATTTTGTTAGTGCATTTGTTCTTTTGAACTTTCTATTCATCAAAAAATACTGAAAAAATGTATCACCATTTCCTCAAAAATATAAGCAGCGCAACACTGATAATAATAAGAAAATAAGCATATTGGAATGATTTCTAAAGGTTTATGTGACAGAATTAATAAACAAATTAAATCAAATTGTGTATCAAACGGAATTGTTCTCCATTTGAATTGAATCAAATGAATCAAATCAACCCAGTGAATCATTAATTGATTCGTTGTCAATCCCTAAACAAGATTCCACATACAGTGCCGTTCAAAAGTTTGGGATCAGTAAGATTTTTTATGTTTTTTTTTTAAAGTTTCTTATGCTCATCAAGGCTGCATTTATTTGATCAAAAATACCAAAAATAAATTTTAATTTTGTGAAATTATTGCAATTTAAAATAAAAGTTTTCTATTTGAATATTCTTTAAAATAGGCCTATAATTTATTTCTGTGACGCAAAGATGAATTTTCAGCATCATACTCCATTCTTTAGTGTCACATGATCCTTCAGAAAGCATTCTAATATGTTGATTTATAATCAATGTTGGAAACAGTTGTGCTGCTAAATATTTTTTGGGACCTGTGATACTTTTTTCAGGATTCTTTGATGGACAAAAAGTTAAAAAGAACTGTGTTTATTCAAAATATAATTTATTTGTTACAATATACACTACTATTCAAAAGTTTTTGTAAAGAAATTAATACTTTTATTTAGCAAGGATGTGTTAAATGGATAAAAAGTGATGGGAAAGACTTAGAAAAGATTTCTATTTTGAATAAATGCTGTTCTTTTTAACTTTTCAAAGAATCAAAGAAAAAAAGTATAGCAGGTTCCAAAAAATATTAAAGGGGACATAACACACACAGTTTCACCCATCTCATGTTAATCTTGAGTACCTATAGAGTAGTACTGCATCCTTCATATCTCCAAAAAGTCTTTAGTTTTATCACATTTATAAAAGAAAGATACTTCTTTACGATTCTCTACGGAAAAAGCAGAGCTCCTGGAGGCGTGCCGTGGGCGGAGCTAAAGAGTGACGAGCACTTGAGCTCCAACTGCCAACAAAATACAGACATTTGATGCAGTTTCACTTACCGTCTGCTAGGGGTGTAACGGTACACAAATATGACAGCTCGGTACGTACCTCGGTTTTAACGTCACGGTTCGGTATGATTTCGGTGTCTGCGGTTCTGAATCATGACCAGGGTCTTTTATAGCTGGGACCGCTCCATCTTTCAGTATCAAACGATGTGCTAATCCAGCATCAAGCTGGGCCTTGTTTATAAAACGTTCGTCAACAAACACGCTTGTGAAACTGCGTTGCTGCTCCGGAAAAACAAACTGCATCCACTGTTTACATAACGTTGGGTTCTTTAGGAATCTGAACAAAGTTATCTTTCCCTTACCACCAAAAACAGACTTCTTTAGAGACATTCTTCCCGAGCGAGTCCCATGCAGCGCTGCTGAATGAAGTGCGTTGATGGGCGCGCTCTTGCTCTCGGTGTGTCCATGTGTGCGCGGGCGCGCTCTTCCAGGAGAAATGCCCATATAAGGAGTTCCACCCTCGTTTACGTCATGAAGAGCCACAATCGAAAAAAACTCTCCAAAACTTGTACGAACCCGGAAGTAAGATTCTTAGCACAGAAATACAAATTGTTTTTTGAAATTTTGTCCATGCTTCACATGAGAATCCAACTCTTTAACAGTGTAAACAACTCTGAATGCATGAAACATCATTGTACCCCCCCTTTAAGCACCACAGCAGTTTCAACATAATCAGCATATTAGAATACCGGTAATTTCTGAAGGATCATGTGACACTGAAGACTGGAGTAATGGCTTAAATTATATTTTAAAATATATTAAAATAGGAAAGCAGTATTAGAAATTACAATAATATTTCACAATATTACTAATGTTTTTTTCTGTATTTTTGATCAAATAAATACAGCCTTGATGAGCATAAAAGACTCCATTAAAAAAGCATTAAAAATCTTACCCAAACTTTGTGAACAGCAGTGTAGTACTAACTCCAGTAAAACAGCTGTAGTAAATCTTAGAGGAAACTATAGTGACCTTTTGTAAGTGAATTCTGCAAGTGAATTTTTGGTTGTATGCATTTCAGCCACACAACTGATTTTCTCTCTGTCTCTCTCAGTGAGCTTGCGGTCTGAAGGATGAGGTGGGGTGCATTGATTAGCATGCTGCTACGCTGAGAAGAGTTTATCCACCCAGGAAGAGCGGCAGCAGCTACTGAATCCCTTCCTGAATTGGCTTTTAGACACCTGCTCTGAATCTTTCGCTCGCTCACTCTCACACAGCTATGGCTGGCTGGCTCTGGCTGGGAGGGTAATCGGTACGCTGGTTGCCCTGGCAACCCCACCCTGATTCCTGCTGAATAGAGCCCTAGTCTGTCACTGAAGACTTTTTAGCCCCCCTTCACCTTTCTCCTGAGTTTATTTTGCCCTTTCGTGAAGGTAGAGGGCAGCGGCCGGAGCAGGAGCCATGGACTTATGAGGTGAGAATGGCAGCACGTCGGCTGTTTGGCCCCCAGGAGCCCTCAGGCGATTGGAGCCAATAACGTGGGTCCACACACACACATACGGGCCGAGCGGCAGGAGCAGTATGCAGGAGGCTGACCTACCGGCCACCAATGCTTTCACAGGTGAGCGGCAGATCAGGTTTATAACCTCAGTGCTGGAATTAAGCGGGATAATCGGTTGGCGTGAACGTGAATTTAATGATTCATGCCAGCGGTGAAGATTATGTTCATAAGGAGGGTCATGTTGTGCTTTACAAACTCATGATGGTCTGGGTGGGGGTGTGTGTGTTTGTGTGCGTGCGTGCGTGCTAATATTCAAAGCTGCTTTCTCACTCCCCCTCCCCTTCCCAGACTCCTCTGCTCCATTTCTCCGACAGGCTGCGTTTCTCTCCCCTGACTGGAATGGAATGCAGAGAAAGTGCGAGATGGGTGGAGGGCGGTGGAGGCTGGGCTGTGTACTAAACCACAGTTTGACAGTCTAGTGCACTGCAGACAGACAGCAGAACAGGACTTGGAAAAATATGCTACTTTACTGACATTATATAATGACTCTCCTCTCCTCTCCTCTCCTCTCCTCTCTTGTCCAATATGATTTTTCTCCTGTCTTTTCATCTTGTCTGTTCCCTATGTTTTCCATTTTCTTGTCTCATCTACTTCTTGTCTGCTTCTGTTCTTTTGCTCTCTAGTTTCTTCTCATCTTGTCTTCTTGTCATTTTATGTCCTGTCTCTCCTATTCTATCTTGATTATTGCTGTTTTGTGCTGTTCAGTTTGTGCAGGTGAATGTTGGGATTGTCTCATGTCTCATGCTATATTAAGGTGTAAGTAGGGCAAAGAACTGCAAATTTGTTTGTCTAAAGATCATAACATTTTTAAAACCACATTGGGCTGCACCACACCTTCTGAGAGATTGCATGGGTGTGCTTTGGTATTGTCTAGCACCTCCTTCTCACACTGATAAGTTGTTTATAGTGCTGGTGTCATCACTGTCTGGTTTGCATTACATTCTGGTCCTCTGTTAATGCTGTATAGTGAAGAGTCTTCCATACAGCTGAATATCCACCGTTATCAGGTCAATGTTGAGTTTCTCTAATAGCATGCTTGCAGGAACACTTATTTTAAGATCATTTATAAAAGCCAGTGACCTACATATAGAGGATCATCGCCGCCTGAGATCCACAAATCTCTGTAAAGTTTTTGGCCCAGTGAAACTATCCCACAAACTCCTGCAGCTAAGCATTTTCAGATCCTCACAGGACGTCCTAGTGTTTTAGTTGTTGAGATGTTAAGTTCTTCCAAATGTTAACATTTATGGAAAAATATCCAGCAGCAGAATCACCGGTTTGATAGTTTTGCGTCTGAGAATTACAACTAAACTTGACAACTAGCTATCGTAAAATAAAATGCTGTTAAAGGGGTCATATGATGCGATTTCAATTTTTCCTTAAAAACAAGCTCTTGGTGCATAAAGAAGATCTGTAAAGTTGCAAAGACTAAAGTCTCAAATCCAAATAGATATTCTTTATAAAAGTTAAGAGTCAACCACGCCTACCTAAAACGGCTTGTTCCAACACGCCCCCACATGTCTACATCACGATGTGGGAAGATTTGCATAACACCGCCCAAATGTTCACACAAAGAAAGAAGGCATAACTTTTATTCACGCTGTAGTATTGTTGCCGCCGCTGTCATGTCGTGAAGTCACTGTGTGCTTCGTTGTGAAAGCGAAACTACTTTGTTTGGCCTTCCAAAAGAGGACACGACTAGAAATCAGTGGTTAAGTTGTATTTACAACAACGTTCCAGAACAGTTCAACCCAAATATTCAGATGTGTGCAGCACATTTTATGGAGGAAAAAATCTACGTGTTTCAGAAAGGCGGGGCATAGAGGAGAAACAATAATGTACAGTATGTGGAAAATAATGTTTTTTTAACCTTAAACCGCATAAACACATTTCATTACACCAAATACACAAAATAATGTTCTTTTTAGCAACGTCATATGATCCCTTTAAAAAAAGCAGCTTTTACATTTAGTTACATTAGAGTTTTAAGGAGCTATTCTATATGTGCTGATTTGGTGCTGGAAAAATATGGTTTATTATTATCAGTGTTGAAACAGTTGTGTTGCTTATTATTTTTGTGAAAACTGTGGTACATTTTTTTTCATGATTCTTTGATGCAAGTTCAAAAGAACAGTATTTATATAAAATTGTACGTTTGTTTCTAGTACTAAGTTTCCTATCACAAGGGCCAGAACAATCCAAGGATGGAAATTTAACAAGCCCTGATGCAGCAGATGTGAAAACAGAGACTGACCCTGATTGTTAGTGATTAACCTATTTGAAAATGAGTCATTGTAGTTTTCTGCGTTTGTCCCTAGAGTGCAGATTCCTGTGCACTAACGGCAGATGTCTGAACCTGGGCTCGCAGGTCTGTGATCAGCTCAACCACTGTGGAGACAACAGTGATGAGGAGCACTGCCCCATCTCCACCCAGCATCCTGCATCTGCCATCTTCAGCTGTGAGTCCATCTCTTTAACATTGTTGCTCCAGACTCAGATCTGCCTGTGTTCTGGTTCTGATGAAGTCAGCAGGATGTTTTCTTGCTTCACATTGGTCAGTTCTCATCTGAATTCCTGAGGCGTTTGTATCCAAGCCACCTGCAGAGTGTGAGTGTGAGACGAGTGTTAAGTGGTGTCTCTGCACACTGAAATGCGGAGAGGGACTGTGTGTGTGTGTGTGTGTGTGTCTGTGTGTGTAAGTGGTTTGTGTGCAACATAGGATGTGGTCATATAGCTAAACTATCTTTATATTTTTCAGCCTTTTTGATAGCATTTGACATTCATCTCTATGCATGGCTCAATGACATGACACACTCATTTTGTTATTTTCTTTTTTTCAAAAATAAATTAAAAATTCAATTTACTCATACAACAACTTGAATACCTCTTCTAAGATTAGCATATTTTTTAAATTTTAAATTAAATTTTGTTTTAATATTTTTGGGTGGGGGATAAAGTAACAAGTATCAGGGTGATACAGCTGTCTTGATAGCATAAGACAAAAGCCTAAAGATTGGCATTATCTTTTACTATTCATTCTTTGAAAAATATATAAAAATGGTTAATTTGACCTTTTTTGACAAGACACTTTTAGTCCAGGTTGTAAAATGTCATGTGGTGTGACTCTATCGTATGAAACCAACATAAATGCAAATTATACTTTTCTATAAACTTTTCAGGTGTTTTAAAACTTTTAAAAGATTTTTCATTTGAGTTTTTAATGGTTACTCTTATGTAATTGACCCATATATTAGCTCTGTAATGATGCAAGTGTGTGACTTTCACGGTGAATATTCAATATTTTGTCCAGCCCCTGGCGTGAGACGGTGGCAGCCAGTAAGCTTTGATCTACCGTAGATCTTTTGTGTCTTCAAGTTTGAGGTAACCAGAGTAGGCAGAAAAGTTAGAAAAGCACGTAGCTCCGTCTGAGTTTTTCTAGTCTCAGCCTCAGACGTCACGCCCACGGACTGTTGGCTGAACGTCTGATGCATATGGCACACAAAAGTGGAAATACTTCAGGAGTTTCGAAGTCGTCATCGGATTGGTTGAATTATACAGGATTTCCGGTAGACGTGTGTGTCGCGTTCTTTAACGTTCCTCCTGGAAACAAAGATGCCATGACGCCAAACCCCCTTCAGGAAAGAAGAAAGCTGTCGTGTTTACAACGGTGATGACGAGCACTTATCAGGATCAACTAAACGCTGGATTTTCAAAAGTATGTGAAATATTTTAAGTTCGCAGCATAGAATCTTTCAAATAAGTTTTACACACCGGTCTGTTATTGTGGCGACATTTCCACGCCCCAAAACGTGACGAAACGAACTGTGATTAGTTGTTTGGCATATCGGTCAAACAGCCTCATGGGCGGTCCTTGGCCAATGAAAGCTGCCATGGATTCCAGACCTTCAGCCGTCAGTCTGAAGGTCTGGCTACGCGAGACTAGTGTTTTTCTGTCCTGGCTGTGTTGAAATCAGTCATCTGTTCTTGCCGTGTCATGCTCCCCTGTGTTCCCTCTGCTCTGAGGGGTGTCTTCAGTCAGAGCTGTTAGAGCAGTAATGCTCCTTTCCCCAGCAGACAAACAGCCGCCATATACTGCTAGAGGGAGAGAGGAATGATGCTGATAGACGTTAGTGAAGACGAAATATGCTGAGAGCGAGACAGAATCTGAGGAAATGTTTAGAGTCTAATCGAGTTTGCCATCTCTCTGTCTACAGCAGGGCCAGACAGATTGATCATGAATGTAGTCTAGACACCCTGCACAAAATATTCCCCTCTCTCTATCTCTCTCTTCAGCTCTCTGCCTCCACACATTGAATGGTTGTGGTCAGGACTGTCAGACAGCCTCTGCAGAGATGGAGGGAGTGAGAGAGGGTGTTTTTTCGAAGAGTATGATGAAAAGCTTTGCAGGGTTTAAGGGTGTGCGGCAATGATCTTCTTTGTCAGTGGTTTGCATTTATTGGCATCAGGTGTGTGGGAGTCAGACTGCACAAATATCAGGGTAAAGCTTGTTGTCCATGAATTTGTCATTTTATTTATTTTGTCTTAAGGTACACTTAGGTTAGGGAAAAAGTTTAAAGACCGTTTTTCACAGTCTTTCCTACCGTTTAAAGTCCTACCGTTAACAGTCTATTTTTTCATGCTATGGCTTTAACACCAATAATAAATAACTTATAACTTCTAATAACAACAATGGCAGTAGTAGTAGTAGTTGTTGTTGTTGCTAGTGTTAATAATACTGTATTATTAGTAGTATTGGTTACACTTTATTTTAAGGTGTCCTTGTTACAGTGTAATTGCACATTTAAGTACGGAGTAATATTAATTAACTACATGTACTTACTATATGGTTAGGGTTAGGATTAGGGTTTGGCTTGGAGTTACTTGCATGTAATTATGGCATAATTTATTGTTATTATAATAGCAAGTACATGTAACGTGTAACAAGGACACCTTAAAATGAAGTGTTACCGTATTATTAAACGGTGTAAAAAATGTGCTTATCTGAAGTAAAAATGCTTATTTATAAACATGGTTATGTATATTTCTTTGACATTAAATTGAGTATTTGAACACTTTCCATTTTGTGAATAACTGTATGATCGTTTTAATTGTTATTTTTGAACAAATATTTTTTAACAAAATTTGCTCATCAAATTAAGTAATAAGCCTTTTTTTTGCAAATCAGCAGAATGTTTTTTTCAAGATGCAGGACAATTCAATAATAGCTGTTGTTTTTAATAGTAGTCGTAGTAGTAATTGTTGTATTATAATAATAGCTGTTTATTATTTTTTAAAAACTGTAATAATTCACTATAAATCAATAATTCACTATAATAAATCACTATTACTACTATGATGTTATTGTTATTGGCTATCATATTATTAAAAGTTTGAAAAAGGGCCAAAAAATGCTTACAGAAAGGACAGATTTAGTAAATAATATTGAGATGGTTTTCATTTTTGAGTCGAATTTTCTGGGGGATCTGCTAAAGTACTAAAGTAAGATGAGAGACAGAGAAATGGGTTTTTTAGTAGATGCAGTGTGAAAGAGATGTTGTGCCAGTTCGTTCAGGTCACAGATCAGCCGTTTTCTGCCTGTATTTGCAGGAATCACACTAAGAGTGATTCTGATTAAACATGACAGATTTCCACACCTTACCTCCACAGAAGAAACCACACTGAGGATCATCTTACCTTACATACACTCTAGCTTTTACTGCGATGAGCACAGTTACCACAAAACCGATCACGTTTGCCCTTTCCCGGCATCGAATCCCAGCACACAACTTGGCTTGCTGTAAAAACCAACAACAAAATTTCTCAGACATAAAACTACAAACGTTTATTCACTCTGCATAAAAGCTCGGGGTACTCTCTGTCCTCTTTGAAGGCGGCACGGTAGCGGCACGCTTTGAAGAGTATGTAAATCAGCCTCTTCAACAGTTTGCATGTTTGCTAATGGCTCCCCTCTCCAGTGTGTGTGTGTGTGTGTGAGTGAGAAGAGTTTCTCAAGAGCTACAGACAAGCTGAAGTTGTCAGGCACTGGACGTTCATAGACACCATCCCGCTCGCACTGGACCAACAAGTCCCACTTTGATGTCTGTCAGGGGACGAGCGTCTATAGAGCTCTCTCTCATACTCACTTTCTCCTCACGTTTCTCCTCTACGATTTGAAAACAGGTTGATGGGGGTCAGAGGCTGCCGAGGTCACGTTTCGAGCCTTGTCTGATGTGAAGAGCTCAACAATCAGTTTTATTTGAGTTTAGGATTTCCATCACTAATCTCCATCATCTCTCATGCTAATCTGGGCCGACCGCAGCAGGCTGCATTTTCATGCTAAGGGGCTCATTACCAAACCGACGTCATGTCTTCTGTATGCAATCTGTGTCGCTTGGAGGGAGGGCAAGTCCCAGATGAAGCGTTTGAACTTCTTGAAGAGAGCGAGAGAGAGAGAGAGAGAGAGGGAAGTGCCCGATGATAGAATTGTTTGGCTTACAGGAACGTCCGACTGTAAAAGAGAGTTGAATGAAGTTCGGAGGGTCTTAATCAGGGTTTTAATGACAGATGATAATGACGGCGTGAATGAGACACTTGTTTGGTATTTGATGTCTTGGAGCCGGTTTGAAGAGTGTTTCGCTTTGTTTGCGCTCACTTTGATTCGCGTGATTTGACTTTTCGCAATATTCTGGATAAAGGAAAGCAATTTCTTAGATTTGCACTTTAACGAACCAACAGGCTGAGCACCTGTGCGATAAATTCGTCGCGCACTCAATAGCGACTGTTGTGATTTTGTTTTTGGTTGTAAATAGTTCTTTTTTTCCCCCAAAGCTTTCCGATGAATACGAATACTGTCAGTCCGAAAAGAGAAATCTCTGATTCCTTCATTCTTTGCTTCCTCTTTTCTGTCCACCGCTCACTCGCTCGCTCGCTCTTTCCCCCAGGTCCTTTGATCCACATCCCACACACGTCGCTGCATTAGCCGGGCTGTTTTTCAGGGCGAGGGCCGTGCGGTTCTGTATTCGTTGGCTGTCAACACCATCAGTACTGATGGGTTTCATACAGTGTCACCTCACGCAGGCTCACAGTGGATTCTGGGATTGTTTATCGTGGCTGAGCTGGAGGTCTGTCGGGCACTATTCTTCGACGTTCACTCATTTACTCAGTGCATTCATTCAGTCATTTTGTGCCGTGAACCTCCCAGTATGATGGAATCCCTCGGCCTCTCTCGGTGGCCTTCGTCCCTCCCTCGTTTCTTCATCTGTTACCTAAGTACGTTTGACCCTGTGTGCAAGTGTGTTGAGAGAGTAATGATGCAGCTGGGGCCATTAAAGATTGGGAAACTGACAGCTCTCCTCCTTCGCTTTCATTCGCTCCCCTCAAAGAACGATAGACGGGGAATGAATAAACAAGAGGAGAAAAAGAGGCAGAGCAATAAATGGAGACGTCTTAAATGGCAAGTTGCTCGGGAATCCAATCAAGTTTGGCTCAAAGACCAAAGCAAAAACAATGAGAGACGCAAGAAAGCGAGTGAGGCAGAGAAAGAAAGGAGCTTTTTATTGAGTGAATTGTTTGGGCTTAATGGCCAAATCGGAATTAAGATCTGTATAGATGAAATTACTGTTTACAAACAAATGCTCTGCAGAAACTCTTCCAGCTTCAGTTTTGTATTAGCACTTAATTCAGTATTTGAGTTTAAAATATCCTAAAAGTGCTGCATATGGGGTTGAAGTATCCAAAGTTTCCAAAAGATTGAACGGTATTTGGGCTTCTGTTGATATCCATTATATGGATATCATATTTGTGGCATAATGTGGCATATTTAATGCACATATTAAATGCACATAATAAACATTAAATATGCCACATTGCTCAGGCTTCAGAAGTGTGTGTTATATGTGGGTATTCAGTAAGTTTAAATATTTCTTCACCATAAACCATAGGCATCATCATCATCTATCCATCATAACCCAAAGCATTGCTCTTATCTGAAGAATCCTGAAGCACACTTTCCTTGTTGACATCACAATAATTTCAACTTCAGGATTGTTATAAGATTGTTATAAACTAGCTCCTATAGAGATAGACAACCTAGTTTTTAAAGATATACACTACTTTATATACTTATTCAGAGTGTTTTTCTTCTAAAGGCCAAGGCTTGTACTAATGTTTTCAATGCCTTTTATAGCAGTTTGCTGCTCAACCTAAATAGCTGTATTCAAAAAATGATATGAAAACTCTCTGGTATGTTGTTTTTTTTAATCATTTGCCCTCCCGCACCCAAAATGTTTGCCCATTTTTAAACCATTTTAAATGAGTTGGAATGCAAATGAGAAATCTTTCTCATTCTTTCAGCATTCCCTCTTCCAACCCGTTGTGTTTTTGTTCCCCTGAGGTGTTCATTTCTCACAAATATCTTCTCCTCTCTCTCCCCTCAATGAATAAAGACTTTCATACTGAGACATCCTATTAGCTCATTTCCAGTTTACCCATAATGCCTCGTAATGTGTTTTTATGTCATATCAGTCATGGCTGTATGGATGAAATTCAGACCCTAAACTCATTCACTCTCTGATTGCAGGATGTCAGGTTGCATTGTTGCTTGAAGATGCATGAATGGAATAAATGAATTCTTAATGTGTGTGTGTATGAAGGAGAGAGAATGAAACATGAGAAGAATGTTTCCTGCTGAGGTGCTGTTTAGTTTCTGCTCTGTTTTTTAATGGCTCTTTGTTTGTTAAAAACATCATGCCAGAAAAGTGAGTTGCAGTCTTGTTTTCTGTCTTTTTTCCATTATGTCTGTGTATGTGTATGACTTGCAGCAAAGCACTTGTACTCCCATTTTGTAATATGCGTACATGCTTAATAGTTTCATAAGAGCAAAAGTATTAACACCACAACATCCAACATTAGGGCTAAGTATATGCTGGATTCAGTTCCAGTTTGATTTGATTCAGTTCGGAAAATTTTAGCAACCATATAGCAATCACCCATGTCGCCCTAGCATTGTGGTGCTTAGCCATGGGCATCACTTCACAAAAATACTTCATACTTTAGAATAGCTTTAATTTTGTAGTTGTTATGATAGAAGCAGTGAAGTGTGTGTTAGTGTCTGTTTTTCTGGGTCAGAGCTTTGAAGTTTTGGGTCAGCTGGGCTCGAGTCAAATGTGCCACTTTCTCTCTCTGGTGACCTACACGCAGGAGGTGTGTCGTGACAAACACTTTAAGCCAACTCTCAGCCTTGTGTTCAGTTTTTGGGAAACTCTGGGTGGTGATTGGCTGGAGGTTGGACATGTGACTCAGGGGAGTGGAGTGAAACTATGAGGGCTCTGATGTAAACATCACTTCCTCTAAGCGGGAAGGTTATAAACTCTTTTGGGAGTGAAAATGATGTGAAAGGGATATAGTTTCAGCTTTGAGTTATAGAGACGACACACTCTGCACTCTGAAAGATATAAAATGAAGAATTTCGATGATCATAATCAGTGTTTACTTTGAAACCATTTATGTTCTTGTGAGGCAAAATGATAAGCTTGAACCTGTTAAGAGGTGGATTATTGAGGGGCTAAAAATATGTGTTTTGAAGATGAATAGAAGTCTTACGGGTTTAGATCGAAATGAGGGTAATTGATCACAGAATTATGTTTTTAAAGGTAAAACCATAAAAAGTGATCCATAGACTTATATTAAAAGGTTAGTTCAACCAAACATCACACTAAAAATTGCTTTAATATGATGCTGAGAAGCAAAATCAGTTTAACACAGATCACTGTCTGTTAAATTGGGACCAACTGAATGAGTGTGTGATTCGGTCTGCAGTAAGAGAGCTAAAAATCACTTTATTATTAAAGAAAAGATTAAATATTTTTGTCAGCTCATGGTTTGCCCTTAGGCCCAGATCTGTTTCAGTTTAGAGGCTCTGAGGTTTGAAACAGGAAATGAACTAAGCTTAATGTCATGGCGAATGTGTATACATAACTTGTATTATTGTTGTACATAATTGCTTTTGGTGAATTAAAGACATAGTTTACTCATATAATAATTGTCATCATTTATTAAAGGTGACATATCATGAAAATCTGACTTTTCCATGTTTTAAATACTATAATCAGGTCATCGGTGCATCTACCAACCAAGGAAACGTGAAAAAGATTAACCCAGTAACTTTGTTTTGGTAAGCCTTTTTCTGCAAGCGTCCAAGAAAACGAGCGCGTCTGATTTCGCTCCCTTGGTGAAGTTGCAAAGGGATCTCATTATAATATTACCGCCCCTTAATCTGTAAGTTTCCACCCACGGAGCCGTCATTGTGTTTTTGCAAGCAGAAATGGTGTACCAGCTCTAATGCCATGGTGAAAGTTTGAGCAAAACATGCAAAATGTTCTGCCTTTGTCTGCACAGACGAGCACAGAACACTATTTAGATCTAAAATAAACATGCGATTTATTTCCCAGCAGTTTACCTTCACAGACATAACCGACTGTTTTTGTAACTCATGTGTTTTTAACTTAAACTTGTGTGTGAATGAGAACTTAGATTAGTACTCACATGCTGTGTGGTAGCCGCTTTCTGTCCGTGTGCTTCGGATGTATGCTCTCAGAAAACCGTATATCAGAAGTTTAAACTCATATGGTTTAAACTGCATGATTTCATCACGATAAACATTATAATCAGAACCATAACAGATGTTTTTTTTAGCAGGTCCGAGCTGTAATGGCGCAGCTCCATTCTGGAAAAGGGAGTGGGGAGCAGCAGCTCATTTGCATTTAAAGAGACAGGCCCTAAAAACAGCGCATTTCTGCTTCCACTCAAAATAGGCATTTTCAAAATGATATAATAAATGATCTGTGGAGTATTTTAAGCTGAAACTTCACAGACACATTCTGGGGACACCAGAGACTTATATTACATATTGTAAAAAGGGGCATAATATGTCTCCTTTAAGGCTGCACAATTAATAGAAATAAAATTGAAATGTGAGATGATAGTAAGATTATCAAATCGTAAAGGTGGTGATTTAATTAAATATATGTGCTGTATGTTTCAGAGTGGCCGTGAAGTGACATGCAAGCCGCTCAAGATCCAGTGTTTTCAATGTCTCAGAGTTAATGCTGCTCCACACAAATTCTTATCTGCATCTGCTCTGAGTTTGGGTTGCTGATGATGACGTGCATTTGGGAATGCAATATGCGCCAACCATCTTCCAAAACTTGTAATGAGAAGCGCTTATAAACTGGCTGTTGTAAACAGAAGAGAAGCTTTAAGGGCTCCCTGCGGTGGTCCACCAAAATAAAAGCTTGATGGTTTAATGTTTGAGAATGAATAAAGACAGCCATAAATATTGTACTGTAAAATTTAATTAATACTGTTATTTTTCCTAAATGTGTCTTTTATCACATTTTAAAAATATTACATTTGTTTTTTATTTAATAATAATAATTTTACTTTTATTATTATTGTTATATCAGTTTTTTTTTTTTTATTATTAAATTAAGCAGCCCTAAAAACAAGCAAAACTACAGCTTTTTTTAAATCAGTTTTTATCTGAAAAATTCATTAGATTTAGAATTTAATTTTGCAGCCCTTTAATTTACTCATTCTCATGCCATGCCAAACTCATGGCTTTCTTGTTCCTACGGAACACCAATGGAGAAGTTTAGCAGAAAATCCAAACTCCTCTCTTCCATACACAATGAAGGTGGATGGAGTCCAGGGGCTTCTAAAAGGTCAAAAAGTGTGATGAAATCTCCATAAAGATACGCATGACTTGTGCACTAAACTTCTAAAGCTATACAAGTACTCTGTGGTCACAGACTGAAATTTAAGCCATTATTCATTGAAAATCTTGCTTGACGGGTTTTGGTCACCATTCACTGTCATTGCATAGAAATGAGAAGCTTAGTCTGCTATAAACATGTTTTTTCGCGTTCCGCAGACACAAAAAAGAAAGTCCCAGGGGTTTCGAAAGACATGAGGGTGAGTAATGATGACAAATTTTTCATTTTTGGGCAGAGAACTATCTCTTTAAATATTTAAAGCTACACAAGCTACATCAGCAACCTGGATTTCTCTTGTGAAAACAAACACAGGCCACATTTCTAGTGCTCACTTGAACACATAATGCTGTTACAGCTCTTTGTTTCTATGTGGTTGGTTTTTTGTATTTCCTACTTATAAAATTCCCCAACAGCGACACATCAAACCCCCAGGTTAGCTTCTCCTGTTTGTAAACACGCAAATATGTCAACTGGACATATGGAGTGCTGTTATTATTTAATGAGGTTTTTATAGTATTTTGCTGTGACTGGGAGTCAGAACTGACAGCCTGCTGGGCAGTGGCCCACTTCGCAAAACACACGGTTATTTGTCACCGAGATCTTCCGCTTTGATGACTGTTTGCAGTCTCTGTGTCTGTATTACCGAGGAGATGATGTGTCATAAAGGGGGTCCGAGAGTACGCAGGTGTTGTCCACGAGGCCGTATGGCAGCGTCCAGGGAAGGAAGTGCTGCCATGTGGCTCGTTAGCAAAATGCTAATTATGTTGTCAGCATCATTAAGAGTCACAACAGCAGCCATTTTGGGAGTTGTGGCGCCTGCTGTTCTTCCTGTTGTGCCCCTGTGTGTGTGCGCCAGTGCAGGAGGCTGGCATTAAACCTAGACATTACCTCACTCCTGGGCAGACGACCCATTACGATGCTCAGCAGGCTGCAGGAGAGAGGTGAAAAAAAACTCAATACCTGATGATTATGTACACACTCACACACACTGCAGTGCATCACATCTGCAGGCGGCCCATCTTGGCTTTGCAGATAGCAATCCCCAGTCATAAACTCTCACGCACAAGCAGACAATTCCCCCTTCCTCCCCGTCTCACACACCACGTCCTGCAGGGATTTGTGCGAATATCACAGAACGCAGGTTGCAGATGGAAGTGTTTCTGCAATGGCTGCCATTTTTATACTTGCAGTTATATTACAGGTTATAACTGGAATGTTTTCACATGTCTGCGTCTCGCTGTTTCACAGGACTTTCCCTCTGTCGTCAGACCGGGTTGCACAATTTTATAGCTGCCACATGGGATGGGTTGTGAAAAAAAACCTGTCATCAAGTGAAGCTCACCGTGTAATTTAGTTCTTTCTGTAATCTGTAAAACAGCTCTGGTATTTTGAGGATCTAGTCATCAGCTATTTGTTGGACACGTTTAGGACTGTCAAAATGGCTGAAAAACTAAATTGGAATTTTATACTTAAATATTATCAAAATTCGAATTATATTCAAATTTAAAATGCATAATTTCAGTTAGGGTGAAGAAAAGCTTTTGGCTTCTCTCCTGAGGCCACAAGAGGGCGCAAGAAGTGCATAATGTTTAAAATAATGTTTATAAACCAATTATAATTAAGTTGCTTAAACAACTATAAACAAAACAGCATCATGTATGTATGCATAGTTTAAAGGCTGCCTCCTTAACGCACACCTAAAATTCGATTGCAACGTTTTTGCATTCGAATGTGGATTTTTATTTTAAATTCGACGAATATTCGAAATTCTAATTTTTTTTGACACCCCTAGACACGTTGTATGGTCTTGTAAAGTTTACTTTTTGTTATGAACTATCAGGTAAACCATCAGGCTTTTTGTACAAACTCTTCAAGGTTGACCGAGTAAGGATTATGATCTTTGTTAGCCACCGGTTGCTGGTTTACAGCATTTTTGCATCTCTATTAGCATAGTTATTTAAAGTGTCTACTAACATAAACCACTTAAACTGTTCTTGTTATAGAATGTTGCTGTTGATTTTAACTGATATTAGTTTATTTTTTGGTCAAACACAAACCAGGGGTCTTCAACAGGGGGTCCGTGGTGGTACTGCAGGGGGCCTGCTGAATTTTGACATTATTTCATGTCAAACTATTTTTTGTAGGGAAAGAATGAATATACAGTATGTGTCAAACAAAAATGTAAAGTTATGTTAACTGACAAAAGCTAAATTTAAGAACTTTTCATCGTCCATCCCAAATTAAAATTAAGTCAAATTAAAATTGAATGTGTTTGACTGTAAACTGTACATCAATAATGACTATTTTAATGGATTTGCAGGGAAAACACCATGATTAAGAATGTAAATACATTAAAATAATACTGTTCATGTCATTATTATTATTATGATCCAGGCTTAAAATATGATGCTTAATTTTAACAAGGGGTTGGGTCCCTGCTTCATCTGAAAAAATGCCTGAAAATGTTGACGAGCCCTGCTGTATAGACAGATTTTTGGATAAGTGGAGACACAAGGTGGCGCTGTTCATCAGAAAGCAACAGAAAACCAGTTTGGTTGAACTTTATTTCATCATAAAAAATGTAATCATTTTTTTCGAAAAAAATTTTATTTGAATGTTCTTTGTTTTGGTTAGATTTTATGATGTAGAAAAATATATGGTCTGTTAGTTTACGCAGTGGCAGGTCTCGCTTACCTCAAAAGCAGCCCCAGTAGCATTAGCAAGCTGAGAGAATCCACCTCATTGCCCCAGAGACTTCCTCCTCAGACAGCCATTCAAATTCAGACTTGACCCCTAAACCCCCGACTCTGTCTCTCCCCTATGTCTGCTTTAACGGGGGGATGTGTCTGTCTGCATACGTGTGTCGAGATCGACTCGACTTCCAGACTAGACCTCAGACGGATAAATGTCATTTTATTCCCCTGAGGGCTGAATTGCTAACTGGGGTGAGATTTTAAGTTAAAAGTTCGTTTTAACACCCCTGTGTGTGTGTGTGTAGATGTTTTTTTTTTTAACTTTTTTTGTTTTTTTTACTTTTTTTAACTGCCTGGATAGTAGCTTAAGTTTGTATTATAATACGAAAAGTAGATTATTATTACATGGATGGTTATTTATATGTTGTTTATTTATTTATTTATTTTTAATGGGACGAAAACCTCAACTTTATGCATTTCTCCGAATTACAGACTATTTAGCACCTCTTCCTCCCATTTGGCCCAGTGTGGATTCGGGTGTATTACCTTGCCCCACAATAAAAGCCCATATAGCTGCCAGGTTATTTATAGACAGACTGTAGGGGCTGTAGTTGGACGGAGGGGGGGCTGTAGTTCTGGACACATGTGCTCTGTGTCGCCAGACAGCAGGGTCACCCCAAGGTCAGCCCCCTACAATGCTTGCCTTGACTGCTTGTGTCTGGCATTAATGGGGAGGTGTGACACTAGACACCCGAGCGCTGTGCTCGACCACCCCCTCTCAGCCGGTCACTGACAGACCAGCCGTGCGTGCGAGTAGACTCTTGCAGAGTGTGGGGGTGTGCAGGAGAGGGTGGAGAGAAGCTCCGTCGGCTTGATCTCACAAACACTCTGATTTTTGTGTTCAACCCGAGGGGTCAGAAAAAGAGATAGAGAGCGGATTAGTTCAGTTTAGTAAGTCAGAACGAAGTGAAGCGGTTACCCGAGAGCATGTAGTGAAAAAAAACAGCATGTCAAGGCTGTTGCCGAGGGCTTTCAGTCTCAGCGCGAGCTGTTGGACGTGCGCACACCGGCTGGCTCGTGCACCGGTTGAAGTCTCCCACGTACTCCATGCGAAACCTCACCGCACCGGATGGCTCTAACGTCACATGCGGATCCCAACTCCAGGGAATGGAGATTTGTGAGTCTTTTACTTTTTTTCCTTCGTGGTTAATTATGTCCGAGTTCTTTTGCGTTTTGACGTCTGTGAATGTGACTCGAGCTAGAGCGTGTAGTTTAACTCTGAGTGTGTTTTTATTTAATTCCGCCTGCAGTCTTGTCTGGCTGTCAGCTCTTATCAGCTGCTTCACGCGCGTTATGTTTCCGTAAATGTCTGATCTCGGCTCTCCGCCGTGTCTGCAATCTGTCTCTGAATGCGTCTGGTACACAAACCCAGCAGACAGTGTTTTAACTAGAGTCTGGAGCAAATGTCTCCTGCCTTCCGAACTTTATAAACAAAGCGACCACAAGACGACTGTCTAGGGGTTGCGTGCAAACATTTATGGATAGATAGAGACGTTTGTTTGTACTGACAGCTTATTTATGACATACATTTCTTTAATTGAAAAGTTAAGTTAAATTTTTCTAGTGTTGCCACTCTCATTTCGTATGAACTATTGACAGTAACTCTAGTATTACGAATATAAATTGTCATCTTGAACTCATTGTAAGAGAAGTTTTGAATCTTATTTAGTGGTTACACTTAGTTTCTTTGTTAAACATTGTTAAAATCTTGATCATATTAACTAACGTTTTTGCCAAAATATAATTAATTAAAGTCATTGTTATTTGTGTAAAATCATAAGTTGATCTTCACTACTGTTCAAAGGTTTGGGCTTAGTAAGTTTTTTTTTTTTTTTTTTTTTTTAAGAAAATTATCATTTTATTCAGCAAGGATGCTTAAACTTGATCAAAAGTTAATGCATTCGTAATGTTAAAGAACATATTCATTTAAAATAAATGCAGTCCTTTGCCATACATCAAAGAATCCTGAAACAAATGTGTCACAGTTTCCACAAAAATATTAAGCAGCACTGATTTTAACATTGATAATTATAAGAAATATTACTTAAGCACCAAATCAGCATATTAGAACAATTTTTGAAGGGTCATGTGACACTGAAAATTGAAGACTGCCATCACAGGAATAAATTACACTTTAAAATGTATTAAAATAGAAAACAGTTGTTTTAACTTTACAATAGTACTGTTTTTACTGTATTTTTAATGCAGCCTTGGAGGGCATAAGAGACTTTCAAAAACATCTTTCAAACCCCAAACATTTGAACTCATTTTATGTCTTAGTTCATTTTATGAACATTGTTAGAAGGTTGGTGTTTTGGCCAATAACTATGTTTACCAATGAAAACTCCTTCGACTGGAAGGTCTTAGCAACAAAAGCATGTTTGGATCTAGAATTTGATATTAAATTAAAATGTGGCTGAAGCATTGTGTAATATTATTAGTAGTTCTGTTCATCCGTCCGTCTGTCTAGATCTGATGTCGGTGTTGTGTTCTGGTGTTCGCTTTGTGCCGTTTGCTGCTCTGGCTGGCCTGTCAGTGACGGTTCTGTAAACACAGACTCTTTCTCTGTTCTTGGAGTGAGAAGTTCATATTCTGTCTGGATCATAAATTATGAATTTAGTTCTGGGGAATTCCCACACAGTAGGTAGAAAAGGCCTTTCAGTAGTTTCTCCTGCCTCTCACAGAGACTCTTCACATAAGCTTCTGCTAAACATGAACATATGGTTTTGAATTATCCTTTGAATTCTGCAGCGTTTTGAGTACTTCACAGACATCTACATGCACCTAAAAACACGGCAAAAGGTGCAGCTCTGATGGGAAAATAATATATTGAAAGTTCCTAAACAAAATGACCCTCAGACATTAAGCCAAACAGATTGTCTATTGGAAAAGCAGCCTCTCTTGCAGTCATGGCTCCACATTGAGCTCAGCACACTGAAAGCTGGGCCGGGTTAAGCAGCCCCGAGGTGCCACTATGAATTATTGATAAAGGCCAGTGTCATCATGCCAGTCTGAGTGCTTTTGGCATTACCCAGGATGGCCCTGATGCCCACGCACAATGCCCTGCTTTAACAAGAGTAGCCTCCGCTCACTTTAACTCAAATTCTGAAATTTAGCTGATAACCAGTTTGACCAATATTTTTAATATTGAGTCTACCTTTAATATTGGGTCTTCCTCTTTCATTTATTGGCCTATAGTGGGCTTTTGGTTAACATTGTAGTCAATACTGAATATTTTCCAAACCAATACTAGATTTTTAATTGTGTACAATTGCTTTAGATTATTTTTGCCTTCATTGAGCGCTTACTTAAATGGATGCCGCTAGATAACAGTAAACTGCACTATTTCTTGAATAGCGTTTTTCTAAAACGGGTCCCACTTCAACAATTCAACTTTCTCATCAACTACTAATTTCAAAATTAATAGTTAATTGTATTTCATACTGAACGTTAAAATTGTGATTTGTGATCTAAATTCACCTATACATCACAACATTCATTTGGCATTGACAAAAACCATTGATTGTAGTTTTATTGATTTTAGATTTTTAGTTATTAGCTATAACCCCAAAAAATTAATAAGTATGGATTTATATATATATATATATATATATATTGCCTTAATCATTTCTGGAAATCAGTTATTTGACATTTAAACATCTAAAAATAACTTGAATGTTTTTGAAAGACATCTCTAATGCTCACCAAGGCTGCATATATTTGATTAAAAAATATTGTAAAAATAAATAAATAAATAAATAAAAGAAAAAATATTACCGTCTAAATGAACTTTTCTTTCTTTTTTTTTTCTTTTTTTTAAATGTAATATATTCCTGATGGCAAAGCTGATTTTTCAGCAGCATTACACCAGTCTTCAGTTTCACATGATCCTTCAGAAATCATTCTAATATTGTGATTTGGTGCTCAAGTTACTCTTATTATTATCAATGTTGAAAACACTTGTGCTGGTTAATATTTTTGTGGAAACCATGCTATATTTTGTTAAATTCTTTAATGAGCGCTGAATAGAACAGCATTTATTTACAGTAGTACTTACAGTAGAATAGATTGTTTTGTCCGCACATGTCTTTGTAACAGATCTTGCTCCAAGCAAGACCCAAACCTGTAACCTTCTGCATATCAACTGCCTGTTCTGCTTGAAGCTTTTAAAAGCAGCAGTGCAGCTGGTGCAGGATCCAGCCTCAGGGAGTGACTCATTAGCCACGACAGCCCGAGTAACCCACAAGACGATCTGTGCTTCGTTAGAAATCCATACTTTGTTCTTCTTAGCGTTAAACAGGACCACCCATGAAGGACGACGTTTTAATAAGGCGGAGGGTGTGGCTAACAACAACAACACGGCTTTGAGGAATAAAGAACCAACTTTCTTGCTTCCTTCCTTCATCCCTCTCTCCGTCTCTCCCTTTCTCTTTCTCCTCTCGCTGAACCCGCTCTTTGGAAATGTCACCGGTGAACTCTGTCCCACCCAAACTCGAATGTTCTCGGATGCAGTAGTGGGATTCTTACCACTGAAGCTCTTCCTGCAAGTTCATCTGGCGGTCATGAAGGAATGTTTTAGAAAGCAAGGCTTTTTTCCCTCCCTTCCAACAGAACTTCAGAAACTCCCTTCATAGCTAAGTATGCCCCAAGGCAGACTGTTCCGCTTCTTGCATCTTTTTAAACAAAATAAAGACAAAAAACATGTCTGGCGAGGTTTTTATAATCCTGGTCATGGTTGTTAGAGTTTGTGGGCTTGGTGAACTGATGTTTAGACCACAACATGCACCACACCTTTAGCTCTCACCTCTTTTGGTCACGTCCACCCTTAACCGTGGAGTCCAAAATCAGCGCGGGTTATATTTGGCTCAAGCAAACTATGATTATAAAGCTGAATCTGTAATTATACATTGTCATAAGAACAGACTCAAAATCTTTCCAAAGCCGAAATATGTGCTTTTTCACCGAGAAGTCACCCCTCCCCCTTCCATGTCTGCGTTCTGTTTTAAATAATCTCATTATTGACGGTGAAAGCTCCCGTGTGGCATAGCTGTGGAGACCGGGCTGCGTTGGCGAACGTGGCAGTGGCACCCGGTTCAGATTGTCTGTGCTGTTTGTTTGATGGTTCCTCTGCATGGCTGGGCTGGATGCCCACTCTCCTGGTGCCCAGCAGGGTGCCAGTCTGCCAGCTTGTTTTGTGTTGTTCTCTCACTGTCCCTGCATGCCTCTGGCCTTTCATTTCAGCACACAGACGAGACAACCTGTGTGATCGCTTCTTCACAAACGCCCTCAGACCGGTTTGGAAATTTTCCACTAGTGCACCAAAAGGCGTATGCATCCATAAAGCAAAAGGTGGCGTATATGAAACGCCACGTTAAATCAGAGCCCAGATGAAGAGTTCTCTGTATGAAAGATGCATGGATCTCTGTCAAGTTGTAAACAATCAAAACGCTTATTGCCGTCTCGCCGCTGACGCTCTCAATTGCCTGTCAAAACACTTGGATGTTATGTAGGAGTGTCCTGACAACGATAGACACGCTGACAAACAAAATCACTCTACTCGTCAATTTAATCTCTCTCTTCAGGCGTCCTCTGCAGTGGAGATTTAGCCTAAGGTTTTGGTTTGTCTTGTGTAATGTTGTATTTCCTGTTGTAAAATAAGCTGTCTAGCCCGCAGGTAGTCAGTCCTAGCTCTGTTTCCAATAGGTCTCAATGATTAAATAACCACGCAACTGGCAGATTTGTTATACGCACTACCATTCAAAAGTAAAAAAAAAAAAAAAAAAAGTATTTTATGCACACAAGGGTTGCATTTGTTTGTAAATACTAATAAATACTGTAAAAAAATATGTAAAATAAATAAAAAATAAATATTTTAAAATGTAATTTATTCCTGTAGTGGCAAAGCTGAATTTTCAGCAGCCATTACTCTAGATTTCAGTGTCACATGATCCTTCAGAAATCATTGTAATATTAAATTTTGTTGCTCAGTTGCACAGTTGTTGCTTAATATTTTTGTGGAAACTTTTAGCTAGGATTGTTTAATGATTAGAAACATCAAAAGAACATCGTTTTACCTCTAGAGCACTGCCGCTGCAGACGGATTTAAGAGGATGTATTTGGATGTTGTCTTGGAATGTTTTTTTATGAAAATTGTCCAAAATGTGTGCTGAGACCAATTAATCCCAATCCCTCGTGACTATTCTTGTCTGTTTTGTCCTTATTGTATTGATTTTAGTTTGTTGTTTTTTAGTGGTGACACACTGTGCTGTATGTACAAAGCGGGCAGGGTTTGACCCCAGGTAAGCACACATCAGGTGTTGTTCGGCACTAGTTTGGCACAGTGCAGCGTCTGGTGCACGGTGCCCATCTCCCAGACCGTCTGGAGGAGCCGTGTATGTGTGACACTGTTAATTATTTAGGATTAGTGTGTGTTTGTAGCATAAAGCATCGAGACAGATCTAGCTGCAGCGGGAGGTCATTCACACACACACACACACCCCTCTGAATGTTAGATTAGAAGTTGGGGGGGGGGGGGGGGG
>NW_015631496.1:337770-351353 GCF_001515625.1 Sinocyclocheilus rhinocerous
CATGTGAACATGAGTACTGTCTCACACACACACACACACACACACAGTCCTTTAGGGTATTACATGACATTTGTGCAGTTCACTATTTTGAACAATAAATGCTCACTCTTCAAGAAGTTGCATCTCTCAACTACTGTATGTGAGTATTCCTTCTGCTATTAAATTTGCTAGTCAACTTTACTATTTTGTTGGACACCTATTTAACCATCCTGGCCAATATTTGGTTCTGATTGAGTGAGCAATCCTTTTCACTAGTAAAAGTAGAGATAAGCTGATAATTTTTAGAATAAATTTTTTTTTTCTGCTTATTCAGTTTGTATGTTCTTTAATATTGGGTTTACTGATAGAACTTGGTGGGTCTCTAAAGAATAGCACTCATGTTATTACAACAAACTGTGTTCAACAGGAAATAGTGGTGTTCACAGGAAAAGTAACTCATTGTTTGCATAGATACGTTTTTTTTTTTTCATAATTTTACACCTATTCATACTCAGCTGAGCCACATCTAACTTGAGCAGTGTTTGATAGCTAGGCTGCCCAAAACAGAAGAAAGTACATTTGTGACCATTTAGATCTAAAATTCTGAATGTAATAATAATAAATTATAGGTAATAATAATTACTATATGATACTAACAAAAAAAACATACTAATAGAAACATTTTATTAACAATACTATGATACAAAAAAAAATAACAAAAAAGATAAATCATGTTCATCAGAAATATTTTATTTGTATTATTGTTATTATTATTACTGATATCATTACAAGTATTAATAAAATATTCACACTAGATATTACGCTTTTATTAGTCTAATCATTTCTTGCTAGTGTTGTCAAAAAGCAGAAATAAACAGATAATCCATTCCTTTTTTTATTTTTATAAACCCAAATTTCTGCTGCATGTCAGTGGAGGATGTATATCAGAAGTTGACACATTTATTTACATTTTGTTCTGTTGTTTCACTGAACGGATATCCGGCCATGGAAAAATGCTAGACTGGAGCACAACCATTCACAGCCACTGATTATGACATGCATAAATGTAATGAAAACTTCTGCTTGACAATCAGAGATGTCTCTGTGTCTGTATGGATGTCTCTGTGTCAGACATATACTTGTCATAAGCTATTCCATAAAGTGGCCGGGACATAATCGGCTATGGCAGGAAGTAATGACACCTACGGATGTGACCTCCATCTACTCCACTGAATATGTCACCTGCACGACTCACTTTGCTTCTTTCCATCTACAAATCTCTATTCTTTTCCTCTGCCTCTCTCACACACACACACACACCTTCACTCTCTGTCTCTCTCGCCCCCCCTCTTCTCCTCATCACCCACACACACACTCTCTCTCGCTCTCTCTCTTTCTCTCTAGTCTGGTCTAGAGCTTTCTGTCTGCTCTGCCTGGTGACAGAACGGCCTGATGGATTTTGATCCTCTCTCTGTGGTCTGCAGAGAGAAACTCAGTCTGTGTATGGCTAATCTGCAGTCTGTGATACCCAGACTCTCTCTCATTTGTTCACGCTCTCTTTCTGGCTCTCTGTGATTGGCATAAGAGGTCAGTGTTAAATAGGACAGAGAGTGTGTCAGTGGGAGAATTGGACAGGACATAGTAACAATCAAAGAACACTGTCACTAAAGCACTGTTGAGACGGGATTCGTTTTCAAACGTTTGAGTGTTTTAATGTACTGATTTAGACTGGATTTCGATCTCTGTAGGGTTTTTTTTTCTCAAACTGAAGTGTCTTGTCTGGATGTGGGTGTTACAGAAAGTCATGTGCTCTGGATGTGAACAGATACCATGAAAACCAATTGAAATAAACAAAACCTACATGGTGGCTGGTTTCTAGCTGGTCTAAGCTGGCCATTAGCTGATCTGAATGGGTCATTAGTTAGTTAACAAGCTACTGTGTTCCAAAAACCAGCTTAAAGGAACACTCCACTACTTTTGAAAATAGGCTCATTTTCCAACTCCCCTAGAGTTAAACAGTTGAGTTTTACCGTTTTCGAATCCATTCATCCGATCTCCAGGTCTGGCGTAGCACTTTTAGCTGTAGCTTAGCATAGGTCATTGAATCTGATTAGACCATTAGCATCTCACTCAAAAATGACCAAATAGTTTCTATATTTTTCCTATTTAATCAACTGTTTAACTCTAGGGGAGTTGGAAAATGAGCCTATTTTCAAAAATAGTGAAGTATTCCTTTAATCACCAAAAGCTGGCATGTTGTTGGTCCAAAAGTGTCTACTGACAGCTTAGACCAGCCAGAAACCAACTATCATGTTCCAAAAGCTTTTAGCTTAAGTTGGGCAAACAATCACAAGGGATTTCTAAAAGAGGAATCCAGAGTTGTCTGTTTTAATTGTTTATCTTATTTTAACAATCTAATTATTTATATTACATCTTGTCAGAAAATCTGGGTGATGCTTACCCATGCTAAGCTCTTTGGTGGTTCTAAGCAGTTTCTAAGGTGTTATGAGTGGTTTTTACATTGCTATATGTTGCTAAGGTGTTCAAGTTGGTTGCTAGGGTGTTGTTTGTAAGAGTTACCCTGAAAACTAAATCTGTGAAATTAGTCTGAGTAGTTAAGCACAGTGGGGTCCAAAAGTCTTGAATGCAATTAAGAAAATGCCTCTGCTTTGCATTTTTCTATCTTTTTTTCATTGAAATAATTTTTTATTATAAATTATTTCATCCACATGATGAAAAACGTAATTGAAATTTTTGTATGATTTTATGATTTGAGTCCGTACTTCTGTGGAAGCCAGAAAACTTCAACATGGTCAATGTCACAGATATGCTTATTTGATTAGCGAGTGACGAGAACTACTGCAGAATTTGAAGTATTTTTAAATTCATTTTATATCATTTTCTCTGTTTTACGCTTTTCAGCATCCTAGAAATGTTTGTTTCCAGGTTAAATTAGATTTTCAATGTGGACTCTCAAATCCCCACTGTACATTTAAAAAGACTTGCCTTTATTTCCTGTATTTTGATATAAAGTCAGAGGAGCAGCTCAGCTTTCATAGACTAGTATAAAGCCTGCTGTGATTTCGTTTTGTATTGATTCAGTTCCAGTCTGATAGGCTTGTGTTTGTAGTCTTATTTGTTCTTACCGGAATTCTGATCTGAGTCTCATTCTCTCTGTCTTATCTGCCCTCCTGTCTGATTGTCACTTCCTTTGTCTGTTTTGCCTGGCTGCCTGTCTGTCCTCTTTTTTTCTCTCTCTCTCTCTCTCCTCTTCGCCCTCCCCTCTGCTCTGTCTCCCTCTTTTGCTTCCTCCTCTTATGCCCTAAATTAGGAGAGAAGTGTTTGTTTCTTTTGATGTGTGAGTCCCAGTATCCCGCAGTACTGCACTGCAGGCAACAACTCACTCTTTCATTCTCTCTTCGTGACACTCTCACTTTCAGCCTCTCAGTTCGGTTTACTCGACTGTACAAGGTTCAAGAACGGTCCCTCAGCGGTCAGCGCAGTTGGTGGAGGGCTCGTTTTTGTTGTCTGAAAAGGCTATGGACTCCAAAAGCATTTCAATCTGAGAAACGGTTTTGGTCTTGACTGAGAGAGCAAGTGTGAGTCCAGCAGTGTGTTCCTCATGTTCAGACAGAACATGTTTCAAGAAACATCGATCAAGCTGTTTATCTTCATTACTTTGGTTCTTGTAGGCCAGGATATTGGAATAAAGCTATAGTTAATGATAGAAACTTTGGTTCCCTTTCAGTCGGTCACTCTCGACGTCACGTCGGATGACCAACGAAATTGGGATCTCGCTTAGAGAGACCAATCTACTTCGAGTGTAAACTAAACGAGCCAATGCATTTGCAGCGGTCGACCTGAAGGACGCGTACTTCATGGGTCGACCCTTCCGCACCACAGACCATTGCTGTGGTTCGCGTCCGAAGGACGAACATATCAGTACGAGGTCCTGCCCTCCGTCCTTCAGGGAACGAGGGTTACCATACGTAACCGAGACGTTTCATCATTAGACACCCAAAAATCTTTTTAAAGGTTTTTTTTTTTTGGGTAACTATTTGTTTATTTACTCACCCTCATGTTATTTTAAACCTGTATGCCATTAGTTGTTTTCATGAATCATAAAAGGAGAATTTTAAAGAATCTTTAAAGGGCCAGTACATCCAAAAATGAAAATTGTCATTATTTGCTCACCCTCATGTCGTTCCTAACCTGTATGCTTTTTTTCTTCTTCTTCCATATAATCACAGTCAATTGGGGCCACAGTCAATGTTTTTAAATTGTTGAAAACAGAAACTCATACATGTTTGGAACAACATGAGGGGAGTAAATTATGGCAGGATTTTCATTTAGGAGTGAACTATCTCTTTAATCAACTTTTTTTTTTTTTCCATGTGGCAATTCATAGACCACAGCTTTCAATATCTCAAAAGCACTATTAAAGCAACAAGTTGTATTCCATTTGACCTGTGCACTATATTCCAAGTGTTCTGAAGCTTTATGATAGATTTAAGTGAGAAACAGACCGAAAAATAAGCTATTATTGACCCGCAAATCAAATATGGTGCCTGTGGTGCCGGATGATATTAAATAGAGCCGCATAACTTCTTCAGAATTATCCTTTTGTGTTCCATGGAAAAAAATAACAACATTGAAATGAGGGCAAGGGCAAGTAAATAATGGCAAAATATTCATTTTGGGGTGAAATGGTCCAAAGGCAATGCAGTCTACAGCAAGACTTAATGCTTTGAAATATATAATGATATGAATTTATTTAGCAAAAGCGATTTTTTTTTCTCAAATAATATTTAATGCGTAGTTAAAAATGATGAACAGGAATAAACAGGCTTTATCTAATTTCTGAAGCTGATACACTAGATCTCACTCTAAGTCTATACTATCTATTTTCTTTCTGTTGTCCATGTCAAACCAAAATGCCTCTCACCTTTTTTTGCCAGATGATATCATATCACCTAATTTGGGGATCTGTAGTCATCATGGATGTTGATTTGACTCTGCTGCCATCTTTTGGTCAAAATGAGATTAAACTTTTTTTTTTCTTTTTTTTTTGATCGTAAACAGGATCTGTGTTGTTTTTTTCATTCTGCACTGTTCTAAACTATTTATGTCTTTATATTTTGCAGCTGAACTGGAGTTTGTGCAGATCGTGATCATAATCGTCGTGATGACTGTGATGGTCGTGGTGGTCGTGTGTCTGCTCAACCACTACAAGCTCACCACATGGTCGTTCCTGAGCCGGGCTAGTCAGGCACAGAGTCAGGATCTCTCTCTGCAGCCGGTAAGACCCTGTCTCACTCTCTCTGTACTAACCGCAGCAGCACCTTTGCTTAAACACTTTCACAACCTTCCGTACACTTTCCTCCATATTTAGATGAGCCCTGGGTGGGAATAAACAAAAAAAATGAATGTTAGAGATGAGGCCTACTAGAAGTTCACATGGTTCATATGGAACACACCAGTTGCCAGCAATTTCCTGTCTCTGTGAGAAAATAATAATCATGTTTTATTTACACAGAATCTTTCTAGAACCAAACGTCACTTTACTGAGCATGCTAAGCAAATAGGAAACAGTATGATGAGCAATTTATTACAAGAAGCAGACAAATCAGAAAACAATACATGGATATAGCATGGGAACAACATAAAATGTAAACAGCATAAACAAATGCAGTGTGGGATGAAAACAGGAAACCAAAATGATCAGAATATTTCTGCAAATCAGCAGCAGAATGAAAAAGGTATAATCACAATGTCATGAGAGTAAAACAGAGATATTAAAGTTTTCAACAGTTTTCCAAAGTCCAGGTGCAGCAAAGCCCACGAGGATCATCTAAACAAGTAAATCAGCACCTAAAATCATCTTAATAATAAGGGCTTAACAAATGGGTTATTTATTTATTTATTTATTTATTTATTTATTTTTTTACATGTCACCCATGTAATTTAAATAAGGATATATTTAGGCACACATTATTATTATGATTCTTTTTATTTATAACCTTTTTTTATTATTTTAATTTTTTATATATATTTTTAATAATGCCAGTTTGGTTAATGAGTATCGAGTGAGTAATCAAGTATTTCTGATATATGTTCATTGATGACAGTGGGTGAACTTTATTTTAAATGTTCCTTTATAAATTATAGAAGTATTTAAGTATTTATAATTATTAAATATGGCGTTTGTCGGGAAAATACCTTCCTTAAAGTCAGCACTTAAAATTATGTTGTGTCTAAATCATAAACATCACAGTTCCTTGTCATGATTTTCAGGCTGAGCTGTGAAACATCAATTTCTAATACTGAATAAATGAATTTTTCACCTTGCCGTGTCATCTCTAAGCCTTGTTTGGTATGTCTTATGTGGGTGAGCTTTTATCTTAGAAAAGAAGAAAACAGCAGGGCCTAAAAATCTCTTGAGTGGGGTGTGTGTGTGTTTACTTCTGGAAAGGTCGTCTTTGTGTCTAATCCAAAATAACTTGCAGCAGTGCACTGAGCTGATGAGACGGAGCACTGCATGTGTGGGTGTCTCATCTCACTTCAGGGATGGTTTTCGGAACGTTTGTGCAGTTTTTAACTAGACAGACAGCAGGAAATTAATCGTACATTTATCTTACTTCAAAAATACAAATCATTGGTCTGAGTCATGCCCTAAAGGTTAGTGAACATGCTGCAAAGTGCATGAGGTTCCAGTTGTTCATGCTATGGGCAACTGGATAGAGAATTTTCATGGGATACTGAATACTGCATTAGGACATATTACATCTTACTGAATGCATTACCTGTAATTAAAACACGATATATATTACTCCTTCAGAAAGGCAGTGTGTTTTGGAGGAGACACAATGGCAGTGTCCCTCTGAGACCAGGGCATGTTGATTACATTTAGCAGTTCTGTCTAGACGCCAGTCAAACTCAGACATGCGCAGCCCACTGCAGCACCCGGGAGAGACTGCTAAATGACTGAGACTTTTCATTTTCATTCATGAGGGAATGCGAGGGGGAGGGAAGCCAGTGAAGGAAGCAAGCAGTAATGTCTGGGAGCATGTTACTCGCTGGTTGTTTAGATTTTTTAATTAGAATGGATACATGTAGCCACAGAGCATTGTTAGAGTTTAACAAATAGGCTCTGTCTGATTCTTTTGATTTATTTTATCTATTTATTTATTTATTCATTCATTCTATTTTATTTTATTATATATCTTTTTTTTTTTTTTTTTTCCTCCAAATGTCTATAATTTTAAATATGGGTATTATTAGGGTTTAACAAATTATGGGTATTTATTTATTTATTTATTGTAGAATATTTTTAATATTATATTTTGTTTGTTTATTGTTTTTAAATGTCTTTCATGCAATTTACATAAGAAAATATGTAGGCAAAAAGTTTAACAAATTAATCCAAATATGGATAGAATTAAGGTTCAACAAATGGTTTATTAATTAATGGAAGAATATTTTTTTATATTATATTATATTATATTATATTATTTCAACCATGAAATGCTAATATGAATATACAAGGACTCAGAGCTTTATTACCGCTTAACAACCAGGTTTTTTTCTTATATTTTCTAGTCTATTTTCATTTATGACAGTGGGTGAACTATAATGATTTTAAATGTTCCTCTCTAATCAACAATCAGTTGTTGTTAACCTAACAATATTGTATATTTACTATGTAAAATATTTCAGTATCAGTATTATTTGATATTCTTGGTAGACTATGCTATCTTAAAATTCAAATAATTCTGAATATTACATATGTGTATTTTTTTCTCCTTGTTTGTAGGAGGGTTCTCTGTGGCCATCAGATAATGGGCTGAGACAAGGAGCATCTGAGGTAAGCTGTGTGTGTGTGTGTGTGTGTGTGTGTGTGTGTGTGTTTCAAGGGTTGTTGTTCTCCTTGTATAAATGGCATGTCTGCCTGTAACAAGCAGTGAAGTCTTCTCAAGTGTGTGTCGTCTCTGTGCCTGTGCCTCTCTCAGTGTAGGCGTATGTGAGGGAGGATAGTCTCTGAGACTGTCTGTGAGTGATAGCACTAGTATAAAATATATTGTGTGGAGAGAATACATGCGTATATATTCATTGTTTGTGTGTGGTGGTGGTGTGGGGGGTTGTCTCTCTCACCGGGATGCAGCCTCTCAGCAGTTCATTAATCTCTCACCCTCGTCTGGCAGCGTCTAGACGGTCGTCTGAGAGGCCAGACACTCAGGGTCTATCTGCGCAAATTGCCTCCCATCAGCCTCAAACTCACTAATGTAGACGTGGCCCCTGCAGTAATGAGGCTGATCTCATTGGCTAACTGATATGCAGATTTCACTCATATTAGGGATATTTTATCAGCTGCACATTAGCATACTAATGTCTGGACTGGGGACCGTTTAAGTTTGGGGCTCTGGTGAGTTTATATGGAAATGGAAGAGTCATTATTTAACTGTGTGGATGTGGTATGAGTAGAATACCATTATTCTGAACAAACACTTTTGTCTGCTGTAAAAACTGGTTTATGTGCTTGTAGTTCTAGTTGAGCATATAGATTCTTTCTCTGTCATACAATGTCTTATATGTGACCCTGGACCACAAAACCAGTCTTAAGTCGCTGGGGTATATTTTTAGCAATACCCAAAAAAACATTGTATGGGTCAAAATTATCGAGTAAGGCTAGGTGATATAGCTTAAAAATGTATCAAGATTTTGTTTGCTTTTTAAAAATGTCTGTGCTTTTGCTTTTTATCTAATCATAATTATGAAATGTAATATATAGATATAGATACACACGTGTGTGTGTTTGTGTGTGTGTGTGTTTGCTTAGAAGTGTGTATATAATTATACTCTATCATATTTTCATATATTTCATATGCCATTTTTCAAATTTCATATATTTTCATATATATTTTCATCTTTGCCAAAATTTGTCAGATTATAAAATATCATTATTAATTGTCTCGGGAGTCTGTCAAAAAAATAACATAATAACGGTTGTAAAAATAATAATGGTCGTAAAATATATATCTGTATATAAAGACAGTCTGAAATGTGATTTTTATTTTATTTTCTATTTTATTTATTTATTTATTTTTGGTCATACAGTTTAATGAGGGATGTTGCAAACAAATAATTGAACACAAATTGTGTTTTCTTTGGAACGGACAGCTTTGAAAAACAGAAAAGTGCCATAACATTTTTCATCCACCAATAGTACTGAATGTATCAAAGATCTAGGCTGGTAACTGGAAGTTTGTAGGTTCAAACCCTTCAAGGGACGATCCATAAACTACCACCATTGTGCCATTTATACGGTGGCCGAGAGAGCTCAACGCGCTGCAACTTCAGAAAACACATGCAAATAGAAAAGGCACCAGCAAATTAAGAAAACATCTTCATCAGTTTGACAGAACATGTGCTGCAAATACTCGCAACACAACCAAATACTAAAACACAAACAAAATTACCCCAACAAAATGAAAATTAACCATTGTTTTTTTTGGCGTATTGATTTCCATTTGTATAACCACAGTTGTACAAATACCATGGTTAAAATGGTTAGTGTAGTAAATCCATGGTTAATTTGTATAAAAAATAACCTTTTTTTTTTCTTCATTTTTCTTATATAATGTATTTATTAATTAATTAGTTTTAATAGTAGGCTATGATTAATTTTTGTAAGGTAAGTTATAAAAGTAAGTTAGCCAGCTTACATAACCTTTCACAGTTACAGTAATTGTGTATTTCGTCAGCTTATTTAGGCTAATAATATCCACAAAAAAGAGCTAATAAATATGATCAGGGTGTTAAAATAAACAAAAATCAATTTTCAGAGTAGACAGTGCATGTCCCAGCCATGTTTGTCACTGCGGTTCCCTTAAACATTTCCGATGTGGTCTGTGTCTATTTGCAGCGCGTTTCTTTATTTAGTTGTGTTGTGAGTATTTGCAGCGCATTTCTTTATTTGGTTGTGTTGTGAGTATTTGCAGCGCGTTTCTTTATTTGTTTGTGTTGTGAGTATCTGCAGCGCGTTTCTGTTTTTGCAGGGCGTTTCTTTGTGTTGTGAGTATTTGCAGCGCGTTTCTTTATTTGTTTGTGTTGTGAGTATTTGCAGCGCGTTTCTTTATTTGTTTTGTGAGTATTTGCAGCGCGTTTGTTTGTGTTGTGAGTATTTGCAGAGCGTTTCTTTATTTGGTTGTGTTGTGAGCATTTGCAGCGTGTGTGTTGTCAAATTGATGATGTTTTTTTTATTTGCATGTGTTTTTTCATTTGCAGCGCGTTGAGCTCTCTCGGCCACCGTACATTTAGGCTACGTTTACACGACAACAATGTAGTCAAAAATGGAAAAGTTTTTCCCTTGCGTTTTTAAAAAGTTTAATGTATGCATGACAACGGTTTCAAAACGATTTGCATTTACACATATCTGCGAAAATGGCCAAAAACGTTGTATTACGTATGCCAGGCCAGTAGTTGGCTCTGTCACCTTGTTAGTAAACAGTACTACTAGTAGGGAAGTGACGATTATATGATGTATATGATGCGTCTCCGCTATTGGTGAAGTAAATCCACACTTTGCTGAAGAAGCATTAGCAAACTCTTGAGCAGCAACAACAGTACCATGTACTCTGCCATTGTTGTGTATGTTTGTTCGCACTTGACTTTAAAATCGACACGTACTGTGCACGTCTACATACCTAACACGTACTACGCACGCGCATGATGTCACCGGTTTCAAAGATTCCCGTATTGGGTGTTTACACGGAAATGATAACGGTGGCGTTTTCAAAAGCTTGCTCTTTGAAAGCCGTTTTCAAAAATATGCGTTTTCAGTCCGCAAAACTCTGTTGTCGTGTAAACAAACAGGCAAAACACACAAAAAGTTTCCTGTTTTTGGCTGAAAAACGTTGTCATGTAATCGGCCCCTTAGATGTGCATAGTATACTAGCATTTACTGATGTCTAATTATTAGCTACTGTTTTCATGGCTTTTTATTGGATTTCTTGCATTTACTCCCTTCTGCTCTGCAGGTGGTGTATGGTCCTCAGCCAAGGGACCGCTTCACCGCTCCCACTTTCATGCAGCACAACCGCTTCAGACGTTTCCAGCCTACCTACCCATACCTGCAGCAAGAGATCGATCTGCCGCCCACCATCTCTCTGTCAGACGGAGAGGAGCCGCCGCCGTACCAGGGCCCCTGCACACTGCAGCTGAGAGACCCCGAACAGCAGCTCGAGCTCAACCGAGAGTCGGTACGCGCTCCGCCTAACCGGACCATCTTCGACAGGGACCTCATTGACATGCACAGTTCAGGTGGTGGCGGTGGGCCGCGACCTCCCAGTAGCAACTCTGGGATCAGCGCGGCCAGCTTCAGTACCCATGGACGCATGGAGGGCCCTCCGCCCGCTTACAGTCAAGTAATTGGGCAGCAGTCGGGCATCGTACTTTACCTCCACCAGCACAGCAATAACCCGCCCATCCCCATCACTGTGCAGACTCCGCCCAGGGGCCGGACAGATTTAAACAGCCCAGAGAGCACAATAGCGCTGAGCAAAGACCTACAGAGGGAGGAGCTAGTGTGAGGGGGCGGGGCTAGCACACGATTGGGCAATCGCGATCACTCTCCACTCACAAAGGGAACGGGTTCTCCCTCTTGACACTCCCGTGCACAACAGCGCTTAATGCGTCTTCGCGACGAAAGCGAAACCATGTGGTTTTTTTTGTGTTTTTTTTAAATAACAATATGGAGCTGAGCTTACGAAAGAAAACATTACATTTGTTTTCTGTCAGTCCAGCTGCGCTAAAACTGGGGTTTATGCACTGCCTGGAGTCTCGAGTTATTTCTCTGTATTACTTCTGTATAGCCGACAAATGTAGAGAAAGTTATTCGTGCACAAGACAGGATTTTAGTTGTTGTTGTTCTTGTTGGTTTTATTGTTGTATTCCTCTTGAATGCCCCCCTTCTGCCCAAACCACACGTGATATACTACTAGCTGTGTGGATAGAAATTTCTTTTTTCTTTCTTTTTTCTTTTTTTTATTTAAAGACCGAGATCTGTGCAGCATGAACAAAACAAATGCGAAAAAGGGTGAAAATCCAAATCCTAGTGCCAAGGTTTATGTGGAAGGTGTCATAGGGGCGTTGACTGTCTTAAAGACTTGTTATACATTTAAATCAAAACCCTTTTCTGAACTTTGCACTATTGTTGAGGTTAATCCGAGAAATTTGGGAATGGGGGAGGGGGGGATGTGATATACGTGTTTACTTGTATGTACTGTCGTTTTCGTGTAGTTCCGATTATATGCTTCAGTGCGAGCTTTCTACCAGAGGGAAGTGATCTTGTCTGTCTTCAGCACAAGAAAAATCTCTGATCCAGCCTAAAATAACCTTGATCTAAAAGAGACACAGAATACAGAGAGTCTGCTCTACTCTCATCTATCCTCACCACTGACACGTTCTGCCGCTTTCACAGACTCCAGCTGATCTGAGTTCAGTTGGCTGGTGGCACGGTTGACATTTTGCCTAAAAAATTCACTTCACTAAGAGAACTGAACAGGTTTGACACGTTTTGAGATTTTTACTTTTTTTCTCCAACCTTATTCTCATCATCTGTTTTTATTATTTTTAGTATTATATATTGATTTGAAAATGTGTATATAAATGAAGACTCAGTTTAAAAAAATTAAATAAAAAGTATATAGACCTTAATAATGCTTTAATAATATATGTCTTAAAAATTTTCCTTAAAGAAATTAGTACTGTTATTCGAAATATTATCAAATTATATATATACAAATTTGATTATGATTTTTAATGGAATTTTTTTCCTCTTTGGAGTCTGTCAAAAAAAACATTCATGATTTTAAGTTTACCATTTCATGCCTTTCGCACTTTTGTTTTTGAGTCAAAACTGATCAACCGAATGATCCTATAAAATAATCCAGTTCTGTATTGTATTTTTTATTTTTTTTTGGTAACCCATGTCACTACCTGCTCACAGTTTCCACCTTATAATACCACAAAATAGATATTCATTGGCATACTCTTCTAATCAAATGCCAGTGTGTTCGAAGGATACCCTGTTATGCATGTTGTATAATCTAGTCCCCAAGGATAATTAATCAGGTTTAAAATGTGGTGAAGTCAAGGGCTAATGTGATGGGCATTTTTGAAAATACCTATTTTTACCCAGCAATCCTCTGTCCTGTTGCCTTTGCTTTCACTCTGACGCTGGCCAGAGTGAACCCGACCCTGACACCAGCTCCTGCCCATCACGCACCAGTCCTCAACACTGAACTCTCTTCCTGTCCATATGTGTACAGTCAGGAAACCCAAGATCCATACTCTTCAGAGCGGCTCTCTGCATTCAGTTTAAGCTTGGGTGTAATTGATCACAATCGTTTAGGCCCAGATAGAGGATGTTGCTCTTGAATCTGGTCCAAAAGAAAGCCCAAAGACTCTTACCAGTTTGTGCACACACATCCCTTTAATAAGGAGACTGAAGACTGAGCCCCTGTTTTTAGTCACCACTGAATCTGTCAAGGACAGATGGACTTGTGAAAAGGCCATGGTGATTTTTTTTTTTTTTTTTTTTTTTT
>NW_015631496.1:351825-354113 GCF_001515625.1 Sinocyclocheilus rhinocerous
TTTTTTTTTTTTTTTTATAAATAAACTTAGATTTGTTCGCTGGGGATTATGGTCAAAAAAGTTTTCAAAAGCAACACACTCACCTTTATAAGCTACTCTATTTGTACTCCGAATGTTAGAGTCAGCCAATCAAAATGTTTGAATGCTTTTATTTCATGTCTGTGTTAGTTGGCTTTTTTTTTTCTCTCTCTCTGCTCCTGGTGGGATTTATTTATTTTTTTCCCTTGTGGACAGAAATTATGCCGTCTGGACCGGTGTGCTTCATACCGGACTAAACAAACACTCTCCTCTTCTATATTTAGAATAGTAGAACCACAACAACTGGACTTGATTTGGAATTTTTAAATCCTAGCAGTTTCAACCCCTGGCAAAACTTATGGAATAACCACACTTAGAGGATTTTTTTTTCTTCTTTTTTTTTACTTTATAGCAAATAAACAAAACACAAAACTATTTTTTTGTTAATAGCTGAGCATTCTGGTTTTGTGAAACGTAAACTCAAACAAATCAGATTGCTTTTGTTGATGACATTTTAAGGGAAAATTATGGAAATCTCAAAAAAAACTATTAGTACTTTCTCTGGCTTTTATGACGGCATGAATTCTTTGAAACGCACACTTTACTAATGAAAAACAATATTCTCCATGAAGCTGGTTCCAACTATTATGAACAAAAAGCAAGATGGGATCTTGTCATAGATATTTTTTTCTCTCTTTTTCAGTCAGATTGAGATCTGTAATGTTTGTTGGCTCACTGAGTTGATCTGTCTTTCCTGATGAAAAGCTTTACCACACATGTGCCAGTAATTTGCTTTAGAAATCCAGATTACAAAGTGATTTTTTTTCCTGTACTTGATATGGAAAACAATTTGCTATTATTTAAAAAATTAATTTTGTTTCACAAAGCCAGAATATTATAATATTATTTAACAATAACATTAAAAGTTGTTTAATTATATAAAAAGAAAAAATATTCCATTATTTTTGCCAGGGATTGTAGGCTAAAGTTTAGAATTCTAGAATCCTATCACATTTAGATTCTAGCTGAGTCAGAATGTAATAATCCTAGAATATATATATATATATATATATAAATAATCTAGAATCCCATCACTTTTATAACTCTAGATTCCAATCAAAATGGCTAGAATTAGAATTCCGGAATTCCAGCACCTCAGCTTGATCTAGAATTGTAGAGTTGCTTGAATGGTGTCTAGATGCTCTTGTCTTTCAAGCACAGGCTTTGAAAGCTCACAACTTCAGAAACACAGGAGATGAGATGTTTCTCTCACACTATCTGTGAAGATTACGCAAGGCTACAAAGAGCGAGAGCACAACGTCACCGCATTCAGAACTGCATTCTATTTAAGAGCCCGTTCTCTGTTACCTGTCCATCTGTTCTTTTCACTGGCCGTCTTCAGCGCTTTCACTAGTCAGTTTGCTGCTCCCGCTGTTGCTGCTGCTGCTATGCTGCTTCTCATCTGCTGCACTTTTTGCTTTGCCTGTCTGTCCATCCTCCATCCTTGCACCATCCTGGTAAATGCTCCCCTTTGTTCTCCACAATTTGCCGTTTTCTACTGTCCAAGGAGTTTGCATGTTACTCATGAGCTGAATAGGTGCCTATCGATCGTGTTGTTTTTTGAGCGACGTAGGAACCCACTTGCACTCTTAAAGTTCCCACCTTAGCTGTGCCTCACTTCCAATGGTGCTTTCTTCTTCTGTGTAATGTTTTCCTTTTTTCTTTCTTTCTTTTTTTAATCGTTTATTTGTAAGGTGCTGTAAATAAAGTTAGTTTGTATGCACATATCCTACCCAATGGGTAGAAACCACAGAAAAAAGACATTGTTAATAATGTAACAATTTATAGCTGATATAAAGATTTTAACATGGTGGCAACAGATTTGTAAATGCCTACAGTTCAAATGTGCTTTTTTTTTTAACTTAATTTCATTATTATTATTATTATTTTGGCAAACAAGGAAATTAATTATCAGAAAGATGCTTAATTATGAAAGTACTGAACTTGAAAGTAACATCTTGGTACAGAAAGAATGAAATGCTGTTCTGGATTAGGATGTTGCTTTAAACACTGCCCCAACAACAAAAGGCACATGTATATACATGCATGCAAAGGAATTTATTCAACTTGTTTTTAATCAGAAAACTATGAAAGCCTGTTTCCACCACAAGATTAAAATGAAAAATATATGAGGTAATTGCAAATCTCACGATTCATTTTTTTTTTTTTTTTACTTTTTATATATATATATATATATATTTTTATATATA
>NW_015631496.1:354219-359652 GCF_001515625.1 Sinocyclocheilus rhinocerous
TATTTTATTTTTTTTGGCCAATAATTTTTTTTTTAATTCCTTGACAGGGAAAGAAAAAAATGTGAGATGTGAGCTAAGAATTTATAGATTAAAAAAATAAAAATACAAGATGTAAACTTGGAACTATGAGAAAAAATTTAATTCTGAGTTTATATCTTGCAATTTACCTTTTCTTTTTTTTTTCTCTCAGAACTGTGAGGGGAAAAGTCCAAATTGTGATATGAAAAAGTCACAATTACCTTTTGAATTTTTTAATTCCTTGGTGGGGAAAAAAACTGAATTACAGAATTGTTAGATAAAACCAGATTTCAATGAAAAAAGGACAGAATTGCAAGATATAAACTGTCTGAAAAAAAATGTCTGAGCTTATATCTCGCAATTCTGAAAAAAGTCACAATTACCTTTTTTATTTTTTCAAACAGTGGTGGAAACGGGCTTCTGTAGAAAACCAATTTAACTTTAGTTAAAAGTTATAAATTGAAATGGAAACATGGAATATGTAGTTACCAGTGCCAGGCTCCCACTCACAGACAAACATTGAGGGATGAAGAAATGACAGTCTTGCTTAAAACAACAAGTGTTTATTTGAATCCCAACATGTACATGACTTTTCATGCCACCCTGTGTTGTGCTTCCTGTCTTTGCAAGTTTAATAATGAACCAAATGAGAGATGTAGTTTTAACATTCTTATTTTTGTTATATACTGTATTTCAGACATTGTGTATGTGGTGTATAGGAGCAAAAAAAAGATTTTAAATTGCAGATATTTATGTGCTGGTGCTCCACTGTACAGTAGCTTGTATTCGCATGTCTATAGTTATATACCTGAAGATAATGTACATAGCGATGCCATTTTGACTACAAGCACCTGACTAACAGCAGTTGTGACATTTCGAGCAATGTACCGAGATGCTTTTGAAGCTTTTCTTTCTTGCACAAGCACAGAGAACTAACAAATCAGAACAGGTTTAGACTTGTTTTACTCTTGATGTCTGAAAACAGACACTCTGCATTAGAAAGCAACACAATAATAGACCTTTTACACGGCTCACGTTACTCCATATGTTCATGTGTGTGGACATTTTCTATACATGCACATGTACATATTTAAATCATTGTGGTGTAATAGGTTTTAAGCATAAGGTCTGTTACTGTAATGCTTGTTTGTTTCAGAAAAAGTAATCAAAACATGTTGCTCTAATCACTGTAATAGTCAAACTTTTATGCTTGTACTTCTGCTGTTCTCCAACTGCAGTTAAACTAATAAACTAAAAGTACCAGTTGCTGATGTGTCTAAACCTTTAATTTTTACTTTAGATATTGAAATAATATCCAATGTGTGTTTTCAGATCAACGATTTTATTATTCTCTCAATGAACATTGGCATATTAAGGTGATTTGAGTTTAGACTAAAAAACTAGCAGCTTGTCTAGATACTCAAACACAATGCAACTCAGGACATTGTAAAGTCTAGATGACTGTAGGCAATATGCACAAGAACTCAAACACAAACACACACGTGATAAAAACAAGTGAAAATCATTAAATATCAAATAAATACTGATATTTAATTATCACTTGGTTATCAAGTAGAAATACTTTTAATACATTTAAAACTGAACTAATATACATCACACAAACACACTTTATTATTGCTAGTTAAAGTTTGCTTCTCTCCAAAACACTTAACTTGAAGATTTAAGTGCACGGAAACCATTTCAAAATGATAGTTCCTGTCCTGTGTGTGAACATTCACTGCCTTAAAGGGACAGTTCATCCAAAAATGAAAATTCTGTCATTTACTCCCTCTCATGTCTGTATGAACCAGTGTTAATTTCGTTGACGAATAATTTTCGTCATAATGTTCGTCAGCGACATTTTTTTCACTGACGACAACGAGACGATAACGAACTAAAACTCTTTTTGAATGACAAAAACTATGACGAAAATATATTGACATTTTCGTCAACGAATAAAAACTAGACTAAAATGTTAGGGAGGGACAATTTGGGAAGAGATTCATTCAATTTCAGAACGAATCTGCTGCGTGGTTCGGAGGTTGCGTACATTTGAGCCGGCGGGACATAAGCTAAAATACACTTGCTGCACGTCACAAAACGTTCAAAAATGTCAATATGTGGGAGTAAGAGAAGAGCAGACATATGGATAAATCTGACGACGCAAGAGAGAACTCAATTCGGTCCGGTTTTCAAAGCGCAGACACTGAAGCATACACAGAAAGCGCGTCTCTCAGCGCGCGATTACTCTTTTGCGTCGCATGAACGGAGAATTACACACAAAATGATGTTGAATTGTCCGTTTTGATGAGTATTCACGTAAACAGTTGATTACGTCTTAAGTGAACGTAAACAGTAGGGAGAACGTGTATCAGTACATTGCATCCATAGCAGCTGTGCATTCGGTTTTAAAGGGACAGCAGCCAATTTTTTAAGCCTAGCCTTTAGTTGCAATTGTCTGAGTCATTGATGTTAGTAGTTAAATCGGTGTCTATCATGATACAGCCTTAATATCAAACCTATATAATGAGTTTGGAAATTTTGGAGAAATGCTTAATAAATGCATTACACTGTAACTAAACCCATTAGATTTTATCTTATCTTATGATATTTAGTCGACTAAAACTAAAAACAATTTAGGTGACTAAAATATGACTAAATCTAAATGGCATTTTAGTCAAAAGACTATGACTAAAACTAAATCAAAATTTGCTGTCAAAATTAACTCTGGTATGAACCTGTACGAACACAAAATACTTTATTTTTTTTTTGTCAATACAGTGAAAGTCAATGGGGTCCAATGTTGTTTTGGACTTGACTGACTTGCATTATATGGACAAAAACATTTTTCAAAATATTTATTTTGTGTTCTGCAACAGTTGAAATATCCCTTTAAGTCAGCACCAAATATCTTGTGTCAGAAATGACTGATCGTGTGAAACATTCCACAGTGCGCTTACGAGTTTTTAGTGACGTTTCTCTTCCCATAGCCATGCAGCCTAGTCAGCTTTCTTACGGAAAGTCATTTTGTCTTTCGTCTCCTGCAGTTTCTCAGAAAACTTGTCTTTCGTCCCAGAAAAGCGCTCTTTGGTCTCCCCCATTCGTTCTGAGAGCAGTTCTTTGGTTTCCTCCATCTTCTCTGAAAACCTCTCCTTTGTCTCCTCCATTTTTTCAGTCAGTCGTTCCCTGGTCTCTTCCATTTTGTCTTGAAGGTACTCTTTAACAGGAGGAGGGGTGGAGAGGTATCCATGTTTGCGGAGATACTGTACAGACAGGGACGTGCCGCCCAGTGTAACGGTGTATCGTGCAGGAGTAGCGAGCTGTAACCAGATAGACAAAGTGATAGAATACCATTTAACAATGATTAATCATATACCATATCAGATAATCTTAGTTTTTTTTAATATACCTTATACATTGCATAGGCTGTGAGTGCATAGCCACCTTGGGAATCTCGCAAAATTCCCACCATCCAATCCGGTAAACCGATGAACTCCAAAAACGGGGCCAGATTCACCCCTCTGCAGAGAACACAGAACAATAACATGTCATTTATGTATCCTTGCACGAGAGAGATGATTTGCTTTTGTAACTTTCAAGTGTTGTTTGTATAGCAGTAGTTGACTGTCCAGAGGACGCTGCTAAAGCTTGTCTGACCTGCTGAAGCTCAGACGGACTTTATCTAGAAAAACTCGACCTCTCTGCCAGCCTCACCTTAATGCCAGTGTGCTTAAGTCTGTATGCTTTGATCTTTGAAGCAAAAGCACCTCAATTCATGTAGTTTACTGAATTCAGAAGACGACAAAGCAACAGGTATAATGAACTCAAATACATAAGTAACTACATCCTATTCAGAAAGCTACATTAATTGCATGATGCACAAAATATTGGTACGATATTGGTTATCAGATTTTTTTAAAATTTATCTTCTGCATTTCATTAACATTACCCTTGTTGTCATCTAACATTCTGTTAAATTGCTTAAATTCAAGTTAATCTAATAATTTAACACTGTTAAATGTAATATTTAGCAAAACTAAAAATTTAATTTATTTTTGTACTGTACTTTATAATATTGTAATGACTGTAGTTTTCAGTGTTTTGCTTTAAAAAACATTTTTGGGGAGAAAATAGTGTATCATTTTAAAATCAGCTATTTATCGACCATTAAGTGAAAATAATTTAGACCAAAATAATTCATGAAAATAATTATCAGCAGAATTATCGCTAATTAACTGTCCATTTAATAAAGAAGTGTGGTCTTTTAGGGTCTGTGCTTCCAAAAGGTAAATCTTTGTGAAACACAAAGATGCAAAACTAAACTCTAAATTAAATCTAATATGTAAATGGTCCTAAATTCTTAAAATAAAACACTGACTGGACTAGAAAACAAAAATCAGAACGAGAACTGACAAGCTGAACAAGTCCAAATAGAGGCAGAACATTTTTAAAGAGCAGGTCATATGGGTTTTTGAAAAATATCTCTTTTGCAGTTTATAATGTAGCTATCCTTAAATCAAAAAAGTGCACGATAAATAAAGATATTGTCTCTCAAAAGAGAGTCGATTCTGAATCACCTTAACGAGTCATCATATTTTTGAATCTTTTGCCTGTTACCGGTATACGTCACTGGGTAACACATTTGCATAATCCCCGCCTGCCCGCGAAATACGAACAGAGTCTGACCTGCCCACAAACACTTCCGCTAGTTAGTGTGTTTACATCATGTTGAGAAGACGCTGTGTTCAAGGATACCACAGAAATACAATTCTCCTGCCCGAGAAATACGAACAGAGTCTGACCTGCCCACAAACACTTCCGCTAGTTAGTGTGTTTACATCATGTTGAGAAGACGCTGTGTTCAAGGATACCACAGAAATACAATTCTTCAAATCTACTTTATTTGGACTAACAAGCTCTCTGAACCACAACCTGTAAGTACGATTGTTATGTTATGTTTACATTTTCAATTGAGTGCTCAAAATATCAAGTTTTTTTACGTTACCCGACAAATTCCCATACGACAGACTTCGTCTTTTCGACGGGGGAAAAAGTTCCAGGGATTCATCTCCTTCAGCCATCCCACACACAGGTGACTCTCACTGACTGCTCGCACCAACCGGAGGGGCTGAGGGGGAGGGGTCGTGTGACTCGTTATGCTCTTGGCTGCACACAACTGAGGGAGTCCTGTACTTTCCGTCTTTGACGACACGTAAAAAAAACTGCGCATACCATAACGGAAAATATTAGTAGTGGTTTAGAAACCGTGACTTTTCCAAACCGCGGTATACCTTGAAACCGTTTATCATTTCGATTTATCGTGCAGCCCTAGTGTAGTGCACAGACTTTATAATCATTGTGAAATTGCAGTTTATTTTGCTGCACCGGCAGTTATAGGGTTAATGCGGGAGAGAC
>NW_015631496.1:359721-371916 GCF_001515625.1 Sinocyclocheilus rhinocerous
GCTGCACACAACTGAGGGAGTCCTGTACTTTCCGTCTTTGACGACACGTAAAAAAAACTGCGCATACCATAACGGAAAATATTAGTAGTGGTTTAGAAACCGTGACTTTTCCAAACCGCGGTATACCTTGAAACCGTTTATCATTTCGATTTATCGTGCAGCCCTAGTGTAGTGCACAGACTTTATAATCATTGTGAAATTGCAGTTTATTTTGCTGCACCGGCAGTTATAGGGTTAATGCGGGAGAGACTAGCTAGTTAGTTTGGCTGCTGCGCCTGTGATACAGCTGTTCTGCGTTCTGATTAAAAGTTAAGACACAGAGCATCTTTTGTCTGGCGTTCTTCAAACATTACAGTAGACGTATTTTGTTTTACAAACAGTATCATTTCATCAGTTAGTCATGTTAGCACTCGGCTAACGTATACAACATTTTTGTTTTAAGTGTTTACAGTTTAGCAGCTAAACTGTAGCTGTGGGCACCATTCGCTTGCATAAGTGTTTTTGTATTTTATGTCATTATTTTAAGAATGGATTGGAGCACTATATTATTATGTAAAAGTGCTTTGTCAATGGTAGCACTCGCTAACTTGCTCAAGGACTCCTCTCTGTGCCAATCACAACAGGCTTGGCCAGCTGACCAATCAGAGCAGAGTAGGCATATGGAAGGGAGGGGTTTGCTCTGAACTTGCTTGGAACGAACCGTTTCGAAATCATTGGCAAATGACTTTAATATTAAATGTATATTCTGAGAAAATTACAATGTTTTCTGACCTTAGATGCATTTAAACCTGTTGTAGAGGACTCCAACACAATATTAGGACACTTTAAAAAACTCATAGAACTTGGCACTTGTCATTGTTATTGTCAAAGGGTGTGTTATTGTGCAGAATGCTGATGTTCACTTACTTCATTGCAGCATAATAAAAGCTCCCAAACCACACAGTGGACGTGACGATGTGCACAGGCACCATGACTTTACCATACTGTTTAAACGTCTTTTTAAATCTCTGAAACAGTCCGATAGACTTGTCCTGCAGAGGGTCGACATCACCCTTATTCTGAGGGGCAGACCCAGTATCAGCCTTATAAAGACCCTCGGTCCCTGCTAGACTCTGCGGAGGGTTTAATGGCGTTTCTTCCTCCGTGGACGTTTTGCGGCTCTCTTTCATCCTGATGACATTAGTGCAACTGAAGCAGCGTGAGGTCTGGACGGTCACAGGAAGCTCACGCACAGCCCAGGTGTGACTCAGGTACGCGGAGCGCAGCAGGACCACGCGCCGCACCGTGACTGGAGCCCACATCCGCTGCATCACCTCCTCCACCTACAGAGCGCCACCTACAGGACCTGCGCATCCCAAAGAGGTTAGCGTACAATTACACCCAAACTATTAACATCTGGCTGATGGTCTACACTAACAAGCAAAAGTATCACTTGATTGAATCTGTTTCTTTTGATTAAAAAAAAAAAATTACACATATAAAAGTATGAATTTCTAAAAAATGTAGTTTTTCAAATTAAATGCAATTTTACACACACACACACACACACATACACACAATTTGAAAGATAAGATTTTATAATAATCAAAAAATTTTACCACTTTTAATTTCGACAAAGTTTAGCTGCTTTGATACAGATAAAATGCATTTTTTTAAGTACTATGTTGATTCAATTTTAGGTTAATGTAATACAACTTATAACATGTTATTGGAAGTTTTAAAGTTAACTACATGATTATTGTTATTTAGACATTAGTAATGATTCAAAAGTCACTCAAGTTGAGCATGATAAACACATGCCATTGGTCAGGTTAGATAAGGGTCATGGCTCTGTCAATCACCAGACTGATCAGGTTAAAGACAAAGTACTGTAATTCCAGAGATTAATTAAGTTAGTTTTAACCAGTTAGCTAAATTTTACTATTTATCTGTTCATAATTTTTGCAGTGGTGAGAATATTCCCTTAAACTTTCCTCAGTCCTTTAAATGAAAGAGGCTTTCAACACAATTCTGACATGTTTCTCGTCTTCTAAGCAAAAGACCAAGCATCTTTAGCTGAAAAACTAAATTTGCAGCGCTTTGTTTAGTTTCATAAAATTATATAAATACAGAGATTTATTCAGTCACAAGAGTTTCAACACATTTAATCCACCAGAAGTTCGGGACTAAATTCCTGACATGTTGTTTTTATGAAGTATAAATGTTGGTCTTCTATGTATGACATTGGGGTTGTTTTAGAGGACAGACATACGTTTGCAGAACTAAAATCACTAACGTTAGAGCTCAAGTTAACAGGGCCCTGATCTAAACTTAAACACACACTGCTTTGCCACTCCTGTAGGATCAGACACACATCTGAATCTGAAACAACACCAAATGTATCAGCCGGGAAAAAAATAGTTAGAAACAGCGTGGAAACTTACATTCACCTCTCGAAGGTCTGCTGTGGGTTTAAGGAGAGTCCTCGCAGCGCTCCATACCTCAGCAGACACATGTCATGTACACGCACGTTCTCCAGACTCATCCACATGGAGCTGCTGCGCGCGGCATCATGGGAAGTGTAGTCATTTGGGGGGAAGCGTTAGATAGCTCACTTTAGGTTCAGGGAATTCTTCTTCTTCTTCTTCTTATGATGTTTAATGGCGGTTGGCAAACCAGCTTTTGGTGCATATTCCGCCACCTACTGGGATGACTGGGATGGCGCTGATATCAAGGGAAATGCTAATTCTCAAAACAACAACAAAAAACCTCTATCTTAGTTAATAATGATGTTGATGCTGAGCCATATACTATTCTACAATAATCAATTGCTGACCTAATTAATGCACTGTATACCCTTTTAAGAGAACGTCTAGTAGCTCCCCAATCTACTCCTGCCAAGCACCTCAGCACATTGACTCCTTTCTTACATTTATCAACTAACTTCTGAATATGTGACCCAAATGTTAATTTGGAATCCATCCATACTCCCAGATACCTTATTAGTGATACTTGCTCTAATGTTTGGTTCAGGGAATTGAAAAGGCCTTAAACTTTTATCCACCCACCTTTTTTATCCAACTTTTGTACTTGTTGTTGTTGTTGTTTTGTATCTATTTTTTACAACAAATCTGTTTGCATTTGTTGGGTGAGTTAATAAAGCATTAAAAATATAGCAATAAAAAGAAAAGACGTTCAAATATATATTTTATTTTATTTAAAATATATATTTTATTTTATGTTATTATTATTATCCTATTTTAATCTATGTTAAATGTGGATTTTTTTCCCCCGTAGTATGATATTTAGAATAAGGTTTTCGTACAGCTTTTATATGTGGATTTATATTTATATTTCTGTCATTTTCTAAGCCATATTATCAAAGCAGTAACATGGAAAGGTGGTATATCTCGTTTTATGTTTTTCCCCCCCGTTTGACTGGAAATTATATATAAATCTGCAGTTACGTTTTGTCTCCACTAGATGGGGAGGAAACGCGGATCAGACTCGTACTTCTCCATAAACTCAAGTAGCAGAGCTGTAGCCTATGGAATGTGAAAACAGTGAAATATATATATTTAAAAAAACATTTTTTATATAATTCATTATTCATTCATATTTTCAATGATTATTCTTCTTAAAATATGTAACAAAATGCATTACAACCTTTATGGTTATTCCCATTAATAATTATTACAAATATATATATATATATATATATATATATATGATATAAAGTTATGATGGTATAAAAAAAGGTGGTTCCTCTATTTTTGTGTTTATCCAGCAGACACTCAACTCTGACTGATTAGTGTACTTCTATTCACTCTTCACTGTGTTGTATCACAATGACTGATGTTTTGTACTAAAAATGGAAATTCATTGAATCATATCTCAGGGTCTTCCTCTGATCACTGTTTTAGAGCTCACAGACAAGCCCTCTCCATTCAAAAACCTTTTATTTTGATGATGGCCTCTGCGCTGATCAGCACAGGTCAACTGGAGCCTTCTTTATGATTTTATTATTTCATAATTGTTTGTCTGGTTTCCTATAGCCTGAGGGGAGCAATCAGTAATCCTTTGTGGATGTTGCTAAAGCCTGCAACATGACATAGTATTGTCTTTCATGACCAATGCTACCTTCTCCCTCCAATCATCTGGGTCTCTGCCTATAGGCTATCTTCATCAAGTTGTACTTACAAATGAATCAACACTGGCTTTTATCTTTCTTTGATTTTTTTCGTTATGCAACCAAGATGATTAAAAAGTCTTCTTATCATCTTGTCAGTTAATATGAAAGAAAGTGGTCCCCTGAGTCAAATCATAAAACTAAATTCAAAGAAACATAAGAGGATTAGACAAACAGTGGAAACCAAAAAACAGATAATGGCAGTTTCATAAAATGTCATCATACATTTAGTTTGACTTGAAAATATCGGGGCACATATCCATACACAGAGCTGTTCCGTTACTTTCTCTTTCAGCCTGGGGGCCTCAAATCACATCTTATGATCGATATCTCATGACCAGTATGACCATTAGTGTGAAACGAGACATGAAGAGACTCACTACTCGGAAAATTAACTGACTATTTATAAGCAGATTAAAACATTCTTATGTGGATGAGTAGGGTCACTAAGCAACAGCTCTGGGCGATCACTTTGAAGGGGTCACCATGTTAAATATGTCATATGAATGAATCACATACCGTTACGAGTGTTGAAAGCAGTATGAAATGAATGAGAGTGATTATACATACAAATGGCTATTTATATTCAAGTAGCCTACAACTGCTGATTTTAGATGTGAGATGAGAAAGTACTAAATAAACACTGCTCAGTGAAATATAGTCTATGCATCAAGGCATAAAACATCAATAGTGATTGGTTGAAGAACTTAATTCAGGTCAAATCAGTCCTCATTACACTGTGTGCAACTCTTGCCGGTTGGTTGTCAAAGAGGACATTTTCAAACAAACAGTCCTTCCTGCAGGGATATTGACACTTAGACCTTTGGCTTTCTTATAAGTGCATTGACCTCCCAGTCCAAAGACTGCTCAGTCTGATCTTTCTTGTGGCAAGGTCAAAGGCCTAGTGTGAACGCACAGAGCTTTTACAAACCCGCCTGAGAGAATGAGAAATGATGCATGTCAGACAGACTGAGCTCATGTGAGAGTTAGAGATATACCAAAATATAAAATTCATTCAAGCAGAAGTGCTTCTTCTTCTTCTTGCAACTGGTATACTGCAACTGCAAGTATAATTTGGCTATTATTTACACACTTGAGCTCACAAGTTTGTGTAAAACAAGCATGAGAAGACAAAAGCACTCGTCTCAGTTGCACAAAGCTCAAAATACACTCAGACAGATTACTCAAAATGTTCATGTACAGATTGATGAGAGTGACGGAGCGATGTGGAAGTGGGTGGCCATGTATGCTAAGAGGTTAATGATTTTAACTAAATTGTAGTTGTAATAATTTTTTATGTAAATGTCATACTTCATACATTTGACCGTGAGATTAATTCTCATTTTGCTTAACTACATATTTTCCCTTTGTCATGTTATTTCTGCTAGGCTGCATCTAACAGGTATTTTGAGTGAGTTATGATGAAAAGGTTCTTGCCCCCTGTAGATGTGGAATATAAAGTTCTGATATGTGGCAGTGCGACGCACTTAAACATAATTTCTCATCTGAATCCAATATACAGTAGCTGCCCTGAACATGCATGGTGTGTAATATTGTCACACCTAACTGTGAGTTAAAAAAAAAAAAACTGATTGACATCTACTCAAGTTGGGTTTATATACCTGTTTTACATGATCAAAATGAAAATATGGGCCTATTCCTTGTACTTTTCATGCTAGGTTAAGATATTAGTTTAAGTCTAATAGTTCTTACAATATAAACCATTGTGCCATTAATGCTTTCAAAATATAAATGCAACTCCTGTAACCTATTTATGGAAAGTGCCAGCATGTAAGGTGTCTGTGTCCATGTTTTTCTTCACACTGAACTGAGGGCACTTCCCTCTACTTTTCTCTTTAATCAACGCTTTTGGAGTTCCTTTTCCTGTTTTGAGTTTTGATACGCTCCACTGAGCTCACATAATAAGTTCTGGACATCAGCTCAACCTTCTAAGCAGACCGGAAGTGCCCAGGTGTTCCGGAGCTGCCATTTATTCAAATAATACAATCAAAATGCTCTCTAATAGCGGTGTTTGTTTCAAACTGCCAACATCCTGTACTGAAACATGTAAACGAACATGAGGAATGTTGGCTACATTTGTTATTATTCGAACAGGCAGTCCATGTTCCAGTTTTAATGCAGCGTAACCTACTGTCAATATTACATAAACTGATTTATTTTAGTACCCTATTTGTTGAGCACTGACATGACTAGGGACTAAAATATCCCTAAGGTCAAGATTTAAGATGCTCGGTAATGCAAACAGCATCGCTGCTGCCCCGTACAGAGCACGACTCCGAGCGGGGGTGGAGCGCGCGCTGAGTAATTCTCCAGCAGTCTACACAGCTCTTGCATTAGATCGTTCACCATAAACCACGTCCTGCGATGCTTGGCAATGTGAGTACATTTTCTTTTGCTTCTACTTCTACTTCTCCTTTTGTTTTTATTTTTTTTATTTTTTTTTTTGGAGGTATCATAATACTAATTTTACTTGATATAGCCTTTTTACTCATTATTTTGCCGTTTCATTTGTTGTTTTATTGCTTTATCTATTTCATTTTATATCATACAATATATTGCTGTAGTTGTTTTTGTACTTTCTGTTACTATTATGTAGGTTTTTTATTGACTGCACATACTATGTCTTTACTTGCAAAAATTGTTCCCACCTCAGCAACAGTTCAAGAGACTAGAATGTGCAGGCTGTTAACTTTATATAGCCTAACCTAAATGAATGAACAATAGCTGCATACTTCCACAGGAATTTTGTGCAAATCGTTTAAATATCACTTTTAGTTTATTCCCGAGGTGTGACTCTGGAGGCATTTGAACTGCACACCTGCTTGTGAGAGTTATGTCAGGGGGCTGCACCAGACTGTGATTTATAACACCACTTATATCCTTGTCGAATTTTAACTCACCAAGGGGCAGCTTTTTATAATCCAAATCAGCTGTCATAGAGCATTAGGAGTGTTTGAATGCTATTCCACTGTGTTTGACAAATCCACTCAGTAAGTGTGGTTTATCGAATACAAAGGCTGACGTCTCCTGAATATTGGTGCTCTGTCACTGGGCTTGTGAGTAATGTCTTTGAATTTAGTAAAGGTCGAGACTTGGCCCTCTGATGAATTACTGTTAAATTGACAACAAATTCTATCTATCCATCTTTTCTCTCTCTCTCTCTCGCTATATATGTATTTATGTATATATATTTTATTGATTGTGTGGGCGCATTTTTCATATCTGTATAAATATGTTCTCTTTCTGAGGGAATAAAGTAACTGTTGATGCTTAAAGCAGCTATAGGGAAAATGGTAAGAAACAATCTGTCAGGATGAGCACTGCTCACATTGAGTCAGTTTTTCATAACAAGCTCCCCACTGGATGTGACTTCTGACCTAATGTTCAGTGTCACGTCTGACAACCTGAAATAGAGACATCAGTTAAAGATTGTTGAGAGATGGATGATTTCTGTCTCATTTATGTTCCTTTTCTGTATGTTTGTGTGTGTATATACACATGTGCGTGTGTGTGCATGTGTGTCGGTATGTCCGTTTCTATTTTAGACCATTGACATGAAGGGGTGCAATAATCAATATGCTCTGAACACCTATCAGAGAATGAAAACAACAAGTGTCTTTAATGCCACCAAAGCGCTTTAAAATCAATATGTCACTTGCAGGACTATTGGGAATATACTCTGATTCACCCACTATTTTGAGTCCAATAAGCTGTGATTTCATGGTTTAAAAAGATTAAAAACAACATGTATTCAGAGGAGATTTTAAAAAGCTTAATTTTAAGAAGAAGGGGATTTTAATTAGAAGACGTGACAAGATGCTCAGTACAGAACACTGAGAAACAAAGCAACAGCGCATATGATAAAAACAGATCTTATTCAACGTATTGCTGAATATTTCATTTTTTTCAGTTTGGTTCACTTTTTACAAACAAGCATATCCTTCCTGGATAAAGTGATGTGCACAGCTCATCAGGTGAGCTGAATGTGGGATGACTTTATGTCTGTATTAGTTTCTCTAACATTTCATCATATTTAGGTGTTTTTTGCGTTGCCTTCCAGATACAGCGTGGTTGGTGAATAATAGTATTTTCCATGTTCTAGCTTAGAATGTGTCTTGCAATAGCCTCAGTACTTCATAAAGATGCTTCATTGACGTAGTCGAAGTCTAGTCCTTGACCAAACATAATCTTGTTCAGTGATTCAATATTAAATATCCTCAAATATGCTAATATTGATTGTGCCTTACAGAAATTGTTTGACCAAGCATTTTCATTCTAGAGACACCTAATAATGGTTGTTTAAAAATTCTATAAATAAACCTACAAACGAATTTCCCATTTAAACAGCTGAGAGGAGAATGACATTTCCGCTTAGGCTTCTGAAAATATTTTGAGGCAAATACCTGGAACATTTCAGGGATACATACAGTAGCCTATATATTTTTATGCACCAGATTGACTGGTGTCATTATGAGCAAGGTATGTTTTCGTTACTCAATTCGTTACCTTAATATCGATTTGACATCAAATATTAAGACTTGATCGAGATGCAGTAACTTCATTTTGTATTCAGTTTGGTCAGCAGTTTCTTCCAGTGGTAATTGGGTGAAAATAGGAAGTTAATCCCACACTGAAATCTGTTTAATGTATATGTAGGCCAAATATGTTTGATGTTCAATTAACCTCAAATCAACGTCATGTCCAATTTTTGACATCAGTTTGATCTGCATATTTGACCTGTTTTTGACGTCAATTTTCATGTCAATTTGACTGGGAGGTGACTGGAATTCACTTGTGGTAATGAGCTGCAGACCTGTAGGTTGCCAGGTTGTGTGACTTCCAGTAAAGCAATTGCATGGCCAGTCTTGCAAGTTGACTGCTCATTTACAATGGGACTCCTTCCAGGAAAAATCTGCTAAATTAATGTGAGAACCCCCTAAGCAGGAACTACTAGGCTGCCATCAGCCCTAAATGGTAATGGCAGCAAATGCATTAATAGGAAGGATGTTTGCATATAGTTCCACCTCAGTACAGCAGGACACATTCATAGTGTTCTTGACTCTATACTGACCTCCATTGTACCTACCTCTAGTCATGTAAGTGCAAAGTGACTAATAGCAGTGATTGGCCTGATCCACCATATCTGAGGGATTTCCTAGGTTTCCTAGGAAGGTCTTAATGTTTCCTTTTCCCAATGTTTAGAGCAGACATTGATGTCAGTAAAGATGCTGCACGTTCAAGCTGTATTGTGTATCTTAAGCATAATGTGTTGGTAAGGTTCTGTAAGTGATTGTTTTATGGAAAGGTATGCAGAAAAGATCCTGCTGCCTCAAAGATATCACTGAAATAAGTTGAAATAAGAATAAGTTTTCATAAAGAGTAAAATAAACAGTGTTGCAGGCTGGAAACATTTCTGCCTCAATTTTAAAAGAAGATAATTGCCACTTTTTACCTCACAATTCTGACTTCCTCAGAATGTCAAGTTTATATCTAACCATTTTAAATTAACATATCACAATTATGTGAGATGTAAGTTAACAAATCTGAGAAAAAGTCAGAATTTTGAGATTTTGAGAACTTGAAGAAATAAAATCAGAAATGTGGGGCATTGCCCAGCAGGCACCTTGAGATCAATTTGACATCAAATATTATTCAAGACTTGATTAAGATGCTGTAACATCATTTTAAATTCAGTTTGGGTGGCAATTTCTTCCAGTGGTAATTAGGTGAAAATAGGACATTATTCCCAAACTGAAATTGTTTGAATGTTTATGTAGGCCAATATGTTTGACGTTCAATTTACATAAAATCAATGTCATGTCAAGTTTTTGACATCAGTTTGATGTGCATATTTGACCTGTTTTTTTATGTCAATTTTGACGTCTTTTCATCATCAATTGCCAACTGGGTAACTATCAAAATTGTGAGATATAAAACCAAAATTGCGAGAACTAAAGTCAGAATTGTAAAACAGAAACTGAGAATTGTAAGCTATAGGCTAAACTCACAATTCAGAGAAAAAGTTAGAATTGCGAGAAATATAAACTTTCAATTTTTAGAAATAAAGTCAGAATTGTAAGATTTTGTTCATTTACAGTGGGAAGCCTCTTGTTTTGTATGTCAGATATCGAGACTATGATAGATGAACTTGGAGTGGTTTTCATGAGTTTGTTGTGTGAAATATTTTATGAATATAATGTGGATGTTTAGGGTCCTTTTTGCAATTGCACTTGTATTTTTATTGTATGTGTGTGTATTAATGGATGCATATTTGTGTATGTATGGACGGATGTATATGTATATGTGTGCATGCGCATATCCTTTATTATTATTTGGTGTAGTATTATTGAATATGTTTTGAATATCTGTTTTTGAATATTTTCTTGCAATTTTATCTTTCTACAATAATTCAATCTCAGTATTGCTGAGCAGAAAATTAAATAAACTTCAAAGTTTTATTCTGTAATTTATCTCTATCCTTTAAGCAGTTTATTGTAAAAACACCAGATGTTGCTCACAATGCTTCTGGACATTTCTCACAACAACTCTCTTTCTTTACAGCAGTTATATATGGGCGCAGCATCATCTATCTAACACCACCTGTCACCAAACAGTACATCAGGACATGAACTCCTCAGAGTGGCCCACACTTTCTCCAAACTCGTCTTTCAGTCATACAAACCACAGCAATGAGTCAAGCAGGTCCAAGTCGAGTGCTCCAGCCGCCTGTGAGCAGGTACACATTGCACCTGAGGTCTTCCTTACTCTGGGTCTCATCAGCCTACTTGAAAACATCCTGGTCATCCTTGCCATTGTGAAGAACAAGAACCTCCACTCGCCCATGTACTTCTTCGTTTGCAGTCTAGCAGTGGCCGACATGTTAGTGAGCGTGTCCAACGCATGGGAAACAATAGTCATCCACCTGCTGGCAAACAGGAGCTTGGTGATTGAGGATCACTTCATCCGTCAGATGGATAACATCTTCGATTCTCTCATCTGTATCTCCGTGGTGGCATCTATGTGGAGCCTGTTAGCGATCGCAGTGGATCGCTATGTGACTATCTTCTATGCTCTGTGTTATCATAATATAATGACCGTATGGCGAGCTGGGATTCTCATCGGCAGCATCTGGATCTTCTCCACAGGTTGTGGGATCATCTTCATCATCTACTCTGACACGAAGCCTGTGGTGGTGTGCCTGGTGGCCATGTTCTTTGCCATGCTGCTGCTGATGGCGTCGCTCTACAGCCACATGTTCCTGCTGGCTCGTTCGCATGTCAAACGCATGGCGGCATTGCCGGGCTATAACGCCAACATCAGGCAGAGAGCTAGCATGAAGGGTGCCGTCACCCTCACCATACTACTGGGCATCTTCATCGTGTGCTGGGCGCCATTTTTTCTCCATCTCATCCTCATGATCTCCTGCCCACGGAACATTTACTGTGTCTGCTTTATGTCACACTTTAACATGTACCTGATACTCATCATGTGTAACTCTGTGATTGACCCACTGATCTATGCGCTCAGGAGCCAAGAGATGAGAAAGACCTTTAAAGAGATCTTCTGCTGTGACGGACTACGCAGCCTCTGGAACCTGATCAGCAAATATTGAACAGGATTCTTGGAAGAACCTGGACTGATGGATAGATGTATGTGTGTATAGATGGATGGATGGATCGGTGCATAATTGCAGTGGAGGAGGGGTTGGAGTTAAAGAGCCTGAACCTCTTAATTAGGAACAGTATATATTATTTGTACACGCTTTTCCATGTACCTCATCATGTGAAATGTTTTGATGTTGCAGTGGATGTTTCATGTTGTGTTGTTGTAAAATACTGAAGTGTTCATAATGTGACATTTTGTTATATGTACTGTATTTATTATAAGAATGACATATTCCTTAGCAGGGGACAGTTGTCAGGTCAATGCAGTTTGTGCACAAAAACAGCTTTAATATTAATATGTAGAATAGAAATGTGTTCATTTTCAGATATTTTCTTTTTTTT
>NW_015631496.1:372180-375067 GCF_001515625.1 Sinocyclocheilus rhinocerous
ACAGTATAAAAACATACAAACTGTGTGTTGTGAATAATATTGTAGTACATCTGGGAAACCATAAAAGTCTTACAATATATGTACCTGAATACTGTACAGTACATCAGTATGCATGTCAAAATATTTGTTAAAATAACTTTACTAATTAAATATTTCATTATCATGTAAGCAGGCAATTATTATTTTGTGTCACTGTGAGTTAAAAGATTCCATTTATAATTGTGTGTTATGCAAATGTGCAATGAATGTAATATATGCATGTACCTGCAAATGGTTGACATATTTTGTCAACTGATTTTGTCTTTTTTTTTTTACTGCAATTAAAAACCAGCTGGTAATTCTTCTTCGTACAGTTGTATGGGTATACTATGATTTCTAAGTATACTATCTCATAAATGACAGGCCTTTTAATAGGCTACTGTGTGTGTAGACAAATCTAATTTCCTAAAAATACAAAAAGATTTTGTTACACGTTATGATCATATCCAATTTATTAGCTTTAGTTAATGCACTAAAACTTATTTTACTATTTTGGTCTACTTTTATTCAGCAAGGATGGATGCATTAAATTTGATCAAACATGATTTCTGTTTTTAGTTAGTTTAACTTCAGGTACTAAAACTAAAACTGGAACTGTATTTAAAAATAATAATAAAAAATAAAAACTGTACAAAAAATAATAATTAAAATGAAAGGCACAACAAAATTACTTAAACTTTAAACCTAAAATGGAAACAAAATATAAAAAAAGAATTCAAAGTTTTAAAACTATAACTATACCATAAACTATAGAAGCGCAGGTCCATAATATTAACAGACACAGCTTTTGATTTTAATAATGTACTAGTATATTCATACATTAATATTAAGTAAGATTAAAAATGAACTTAGAAGTATTTTTCATTATGTTGTTTTTTTTAACTAATGCATTTAATTAATGTTAACAAATATTGTGAAGTGTTACCCAAAATGTAATAACCTAGGATTTATATTCATAGACTAATACATTTGAACAAGTTGAATTATAAATTATCACAGGTTAATGTACTGTGAACAAACATATTATTAAACAACTGATAAACAATTCACAAATGAACACTGTTGTAATAATTGTTTATCGTTACCGTACTTATACCTAGGCTAATGCATTAACTCATGTTAATGACTTGAGTAACAGAGTGTTATTGCATAGTTTGTTTTAAATACATGTTGTTGTGGTCTTTCAATACCTGTAAACTGATCTTATCTGCAGCCTCTTTCATTTCCACTTGAAAAAGTAGCAGTTCTGTAGACTTTTTTTTATCCTTCAGTAGTGTGAAGCATGTACTGCTGGGACACGCGTCTCACTCAGACACATTCTTTAAAGATCCTTGAAGCTGAACACAGGAACATTTTCTTGTAGGTGTTGCGCAGCTCTGTGCTACGGAAAGCATAAATGGCTGGATCAATGACTGCGTGACTCACCAGTAGCACTACATGCAGCTGGAAGAGCGAGCGGTAGCACTCACAATAGGGGTTCTCTGGGCAAATCATCATAATCAGCAGATGAAGAGAGAAAGGAGCCCAGCAGGCCACAAACACCCCAATCAAGATGGTGAGTGTCAGCGCCCCCCTCAAGCCACTTTGTCTCTGGCGCGCGTGAAGTCCTGGCATAGATGCGATCCTGTTGGCATGGTGGCGCGCTAACAGGAACATATGCACGTAGAGCAAGAGGATGAGGAGCAGAGCTGTGAAGAAGGGCACAACGAAGAAGATTTTCACCGTAGCGGCCTCGAAGAACCCGATCATGAGCACTCCGCTGCTGCCGCACAACACCCAGATGGTGGACAACGTAACCACCATGCGACGCATGGTCATGAGCATGTGATAGCGCAGCGCGTGGAATATGCTGATGTAGCGGTCCACGGCTATGGTGAGGATGCTGAAGATGGAGCCCAGGAAGCACATGCAGAGTAGAGAGTCCATGATGTCGTCTATATTTAGCTCAAAATGACCAAGGGAGTTCAGGTGCCCGGCCTCTTTAAACAGCAGCAGGATGTTCTCCAAAGCTTTGCAGAGGCTGGAGATGGTGTTAAACACGGCCAGGTTGCAGATGAAGCAGTACATAGGAGAGTGAAGGTTCCTGTTCTTGATGACGGCTACGATCACCAAGACGTTCTCGCTCAGACTGGCCACGGCGATGGCCATGAACACCTGACTGGGGACCTGAACCTCAGCGCAGTCTGTGGGGTGTGTGGATACAGCTTCCGTGCTCGAGTTCATGATCGATGGAGCACACTTGGTTGTTGGATTGTAGATCAGCTGAAGATCTGATGTGAAATGACCTGGAGGAAACATTTTTATTATTATTATTAAGATACAATGGATATAATGTACCTTAATATTTTGTAGCGATACTGTAATGTGGGGTTTGGGTTTTGTTTTTGTCATGTTCTCATGTCTTTTATTTTGGAATTATTTCATGCTGTTAGTGTCTTGCTTCCCTTGCCCTCATGTATTCATGCCATTGGTTCCTCTGTTCATTGTGTCATGTTCTGATTGGTTGTCTTAGTCATGTGTCTTGTTTCCCATTGGTTTGTTCGCTGCCAAGCCAAAGCCTGCTCACATCATCACTCAAGAGATTATTCACAACATGGTCGCCATCCAGGAGCTTCGTTGCAAGATGGCCGCCACACAGGAGTCTCTTCACAAAAAAATGGCCGCCCTTCTAGAGTCTCGTCACGTCTCAGCTGATCTTCAAGAGTCTCGTCATGACATGGCCGCCACGCCCGAGTCCCCGGCCATCCTGGCCGCCACGCCCGAGTCCCCGGCCAAGATGGCCGCCACGCCTGAGTCGGACGTGGAGTTTGGGCCAAGACTGAAAGGTTTGATTGCTAGTGTGATGGAC
>NW_015631496.1:375101-386441 GCF_001515625.1 Sinocyclocheilus rhinocerous
CTCCGCCATGGCTGCCCGATCTGCCTGCTCCGCCATGGCTCCCCGATCTGCCTGTTCCTCTTCACGTGCCTGGCCCTCCGTTCCGCCTCCACTCCACCACCCTCCTGGACTTTTTGGATTTTGTTTCATGGCACGTCAAGTCTGTTCATGCCTCGTCAAGTCAAGTCTGTGTCTCGGTTTATGTTTGGATGTTTGGATCACGTCTGTAAATAAACTGCACATGGGTTCTTCACTACTCTCGCCTTCAGTGGACCGCTTCGTTACAGATACATTAATTCCATCAATATATTATTGTTTGTTCACCTCTTTGGTCTATTTTTATTTCGCAAAGATACATTAAATTGATCAAAAGAGACAGTAAAGAAGCTTTTGATTTTCAAAAAATGCTGTTCTTTTGAACTTTCTATTTTTAATGGACATCAATCAATCAAAGTATCACAGTTGCCACAAAAATATTCTGATGTTTTCAGCATTGATAATATTAAGAAATGTTTCTTGAACATGTTTCTTGAGTAATGGCTGTTGAAAATTCACATTTAAAAAATACATTTAAAAAGTAAAAATATTTTAAGAATTTAATTCAATATATATTAATGTCAAAATGTGTTGAATTAAAAAAAAAAAAGTGAAACAAAATAACAAAACACAAACAGAGCCCCAGACAGACGGCCAACCACACACATTGCCGTCATCTCATATTAAAATATAAAACAGTTATTTAAATTGCAATAACATTCCAAAAATATTACTGCTTTTGAAGCAGTACTGTATTTCTGATCAAATAAATGCAGCCTTGGTGAACATTAGACACTATTTTCAAAATAGCATTATTATAGTTATTAAAGTTTTACTAAAAGAAAAACCATTTAAATGTTACCTGAATTAAAATGAACAAGTTTTAAATATAAAAACGCAAAATTGTGCTGTCAAGGCAACATCTCTCATTTTTATTTAGTTTAACTTGATGTACTAAAAAAACTACAACAGAAATAAAAATGAATAAAAACAGTATAAACTAATAAAAATGACAAAACACACAACAAAAGTACTGAAACTTTAATTAAACCTAAAATGACAAATCTAAAAATAAAAAATAATTTAAGATATCATTAAAAACTATGAAAGGATCTCAATGATACTAAAATAACAGTTTCAAAAACATTAAGATCCCAAACTTTTTCACAGTATAGTGTGCACTCTCTTAAGTTCATTTTTAACAACTCCTAATAATTAAATAACACATTTAATATTACATTTAATCTTTAATAAATATCAAAATTAATATATTTTGTTAATATAAATGATATGTTTTATGATGCCTAAATATAGCTTTAATTTTAATCTTTTATTATTATTAATACACACACACACACACATGCGCACGCGCACACACACACACACACATAATTTTTTAGAACAGCGGAGTTTGCCATTTTTTGGTTATCAGCCATAGTGTGAAAATAATCGGCTTGACTGCCTAAGAAATACAATTCTGAAAATGTATAAATAAAACAAAAACAAATCATATACAGCTAATATATGACATATAATGGGTCCAAAGCACTTAAAAAAACATATGATTTAGTTGTTTGAGTGCAGGTCATGTTTCTATCCAGTCCTGTTCAAGAGGTGATCAAACCAAGAAAAAGAACCATAGAGGTTTTCTATCATCTAATGCTCACAGAATATGTAAAAGGTATTAATGGTGAGGGAGAGTGGAGAGCCACTGGATCATACATGAACCAGAAGGAAGAAAAGATAAAAAAAGAATGAAAAGAAGCTGTTATTGCTAATGAGGCAGAGACACCGTGCCACGGGTCGCAATAATGAGCATTATATGAATCATTTCTCGGCCCCAAGGAGCATCACATGTTCCTCTAAGAATGTCACAAATATGATATATATTATGACAATATTATAAAATTATACATAAAATGTTTCTAATAATGTTTTAGACTGCTTTTCCACCACTGAAGATTTAAATAATATTTTAAAGTATTAAAATTATAAAACAACAACAAAAACAGTAGCCTATTCATGCTTTTTTGTAAAGTTGTTAAAAATATAAGTCTAAAAATGTATGCCTCTACACCTCTTGGAACATGACTGAACAACATTTCACACTGAGGATCAATTAGAGACATCAAACAAAAAAAGTTCATTTGTTTTGTTTGATCCATTATTTATTCATGTATTTCCACCATTAAATCTGCGGTACATTTTTCAGTTATGTGAGCTCAAAGGCAAGCGTAATTAGAACTTGAAAGGCCGGTCCAGACAAGAACAGAGCCAGTGATTAAAACTCCCATGTCGACAAAAATCCCACATTCCTGACAATTAAACTTCTGTTCATCCATATCAAGCCCATGCCCACTTTCAGACAGTTTAAGACCATCTGAAAACAGCTGGATTTGCAGACACCGGTCGCCAGGATGAACTAATTTGTCAAATTATTCAATATTTGTCACATTTACTTACCGTTTTTCTCATCAAACACACCCACAGGGAATTTTCCTCTGCTTCACATGGAATGTCTCAGAGGCATCAGTCTGGTGGCACCGGAAAAGCTCTGTTCTGGCTGTTAATAGACAGTGTGTGGTCATGCCTGTGTATTTGTGTATCCTTGAATGCTCAAGGCTGTGTGAACCATTTGTGTTCATGTTCCTTTTGACAACAAATAAAGCACAACGCAAGGCCTTTCCTCCCTAACACGCTTTATTTATCAAACCTTGTTACACATGTGTTGCATCTGTGTGGACTGGAGACAACATGCTCTCATCAATGATGGGTGAAGTGGCTTGTTGGTTGTTCAACCTTGGTCTTTTTAAAGAGCAATAAAGGAGTTCAGTTCAGATGTTCTGATTATAGTTTCCCATAAATCTAAAATAACCGAGGTTAAAAACACAGAAACGGTTCCCCAGGCATAACTTCTCAGTTTAAACACCCATTAACCATCTCTGCTCGAAAAAAACGAATAAATAAACTTTTGGGGTTTTAGAGACTTTTCAAACTTTATTCTACCACATAATCATAATTAAAACCATTCTAAAACAAGTTGGAAACACTGAACAGTAGTGGATGTATTGAACGAGAGTAATTATTGAAGAGCAGTGATCTCTATAATGAGCAGGTGGACTTTCTCTTTCACGTGATGCACTACACTTGTAATTATGGCAAGTCACCAGTTGTACTGAATAAATGTTCATTAGCATGTATAATCGTGACAGAGGCGTATTTGATGAAAGTCCTATATTTTTTATTGCAATATCTTTTGCAGAGTTTTAAGACAATTCAGTGTCATTGTCCGAAGATAAAAAACTCTGTGTGAATGCTGCCACCAGCTGGAGAGACTTGGTAGTTGAGTGAGAACCTGAGAAGCTTGTGGAAAGTCTTGAGTGAGACTCTTCGTCGTCAGCAGCAGAAGTCACTAGAGTAGTACTAAACCAGGAGGCTATGGATGTATTAAATTGACAAAGTGACTGTAAAGACATTGTTACAGAAAGGTTCTATTGCAAATAAATGTTGTCCTTTTGAACTTTCTATTCAATTAAATAAATCCTAAAAAATGTATCACAGTTTCAACAAAAAGAATAAGTAGCCGAACTGTCAGCGTTGATAATATTAAGTAGTAGATAATAATAAGCATGATAAGATAATAAGTATGAACAAGTAGTAGTATAATAACAAGTATAAGAACAAGTAGTAGTATAATAAATGAACACTGAATGGAATGCCTCTTTTTGTGCAATATTCCACCTTGTTCAATCCAAACTTTGCAATTTTACAGTTGTGTATTCTAAATTACTTAAATTGTGATGTATATGACATGTAAATATTGCTGTTAAAGGTATATTATTCTTACACACACACACACACACACACTAGTATTTATTTATTTATTCTTTTATTTGTAAATTTTGTACATAGGAAAAAAGTTTTTGCGCATAGGATAATAATTGTTTTTAGAGTGGTAGACTAATTTTTGCACCGAATAGGATTGCACACAATTTAATTGCACTTTTGTATAATTAAATTATAATTTTAATTATACTTTTGTTTTGTCTTCTCTTCTCTGTCTACATGGCATCATTAGGTTCTGTCATTCAGAAACATGGCTTTTCATACCACTGCAATGCTGATGCCATCCAGTTAGGCACATCAACTATAACTCCTTCAAAAACAGCCAGAAACCTTGGACTTATGATTGATGATCAGCTTACTTTCTCAAGCCACATTGATAAAACTTCCCGGTCCTGCAGATTTGTTTTATTCAACATCAAGAAGATCAGGCCCTTTCTTTCGGAACATGCTTCACAACTCCTTGTTCAAGCTCTTGTTCTGTCCAGGCTGGACTATTGCAATGCTCTCTTGGCAGGTCTTGCAGCCAGTTCTATCAAACCTTTACAATTAATCCAGAACATGGCAGCAAGATTTTTTTTTAAAGAATTTTTAATGAGCCAAAACGAATGCACGTCACACCTCTGTTTATCAATCTGCACTGGCTACCAATAGCTGCTCTTGGATATCATTGCTCTTTTGTTGATTTTGATTGCTTTCATTGTCCTCATTTGTAAGTCGCTTTGGATAAAAGCGTCTGCTAAATGACTAAATGTAAATGTAAATGTATAATGACAATAAAGATTCTGATTCTGAAGTAATTTATATATTGAAAAATCCAATATTATTTTAGTAATTTTAATTTAGTTAGCGCAAGGTACGATAACAGTGTGTATTAACTGTATTTTTGGAGTATTTTGTATTTGGTTACCATGGTAGTTTTTTGTCAGAGAATGAACTCTGTGTTTCTATTGAGTGGCCAGTAGAGGGCGTTGCACAGTCTATCTGCATCGCCATGGCCTATGCTAGACGGGAGCGTTTCATGGGTCCTTGAACGCCTGCAAACATTTCCTGATCTTGGGATTCGGTAACTGTGAGTCACTATTTCCCTGCCTGAGTTTTTGCTCAAACATTTCATCTCATGCGGTGGTTACTCTAGTCCATAGCAACGGCATTTTGTGGGGTGTTTATGAATAGAAAGATTTGTATGTTCATTCTCAATGCATGACTCAACAGTTTTAACAACCAGTAATTTTACTCAAATATATCCTCGTTGATTCAAGGGAGTTCTCTTCTTTAGACCTGATTTAGTCGTTTGGACTGCAATAGAAAGTGTATGGTGTGTTATTTAATATTGTGAATTAACGTTACAGGTACTAATCACAATGTCCTTGATGATTTTTTAAGTCATTTTAAATTTATATGAATGCTATGTAATTTTAAGTAGGTTTTAGTAGTGTAATGCCACCGAAGTGAGTGTGTCTGAATGCCATGTTGTGAAAATATTCTGGTTGGAACCTGTCATGTCTTGTAATTTGCTGCATGTATCCTAAATCTCGACCCTTTGACCTCCCAAGACCTCCACAAACGTTTGCAGGTTTATCCTAAAAATTTTTAAAAAAAAAACTCCATCAAAGTCTGCAGATTATATCTAGTATACTTGTGTCATGATCTCCCAGCAGTTCCCAGAGATTTTTTGATTTAGCACTCGAGGTGGAGAGACATTTACCCTGGGGAATCTCATTGTTATATTGGAATGCGGTGGTTGTGTGTAATAATACAACAAGGATGGCAGAGAAAGAGAGACAGCAGGAGAAAAGAAAGTGCAGAACAGACAGGCTCATCCTGCAGTATTCCACAGTTCTCTGTGTTTCAGCTGTCAGTGGTCTCTCATAGACTGTAGGTACTGGCATCTGCTGGGACTTTTCCACTGATCCGCTCATGCCCTTGTGCCAGGATTGTCTGCTTTTTTCATAGCTGTCTCTCCTGCCATCTTGCCTCATGGTGCTGTTTCTAGAAGAGTTTTTGTGCACAAACAAATAGGGCCCTAAATTATTAGTTTATTTATTAGTTTACAAAATGATTATTTAACTTTTTCTGTTTAGCCTTCATTTATATTTATTTCAGTTTTGGATTTAGTAATTCACGTTAAACTTATTTGATTTTAGTTAGTTTAATTTGATCTAATATTAGTTTTTTTTTCAGCTTTATTAACAAAACAAAACACTCTTAGAAAAAAGGTACGAAAGCTGTCCTTAAAAAGGTACCTTTTTACCTTATTGACCCCTAAAGGTGCCTATACCATAAATGTGCATATTAGTACCTAAATGGTGCATATTTGTACCTTTTGAAAAGATACCGCCCCAGTGACAGATTTTGTACCTTTTTTCTGAGGGTGAATAACGCTGATGTGCAGGTTTGATCCTGAATCCTAATATGCATCAGAGAGTTGATGGAAGGTGACTAGTTCGTGGTGTTTAAGTGAATTGAAGCACAGCCTTCTTTCCCAGAAAGGATTCGTCTCATCCACTCTCTCTTTCTCCCTCTCTCTCCCTCCTTTTACTAAGACACCTGATTGGATAATTCATTTTTAGTATGTCCACCCCTCCGAAATAAATACCAGGCAGAGTTTTTAATATAAGGCTGTTTGCTTTGACTTTCCCCTTTAAAGCCTCATGCAACAGCTAATGGATGTATTCTGGGTTTCTTGGATGGACGCATGAAGGATATTTTTCTTTGGCTCATGTTTGGATGAGTAGATCTTCGGAGGACTCTTTGGATTAGCTTTAATTATGTGGAAATATAGATTCGATTGTTTACTAATTTAATTTAAAAATACTAATTTGTTTTCTTTTTCTTTTTTTTATTAGCTTGGGATCAGACATTATTTTATTATATATTTTTATTTTATTTTATTTTATCCATTAGCATGGAAGGGATTTAATTTACTGTCATTTAGATTGCTTATCTCACAAGTTACAGATTATATAAAAAAATGATATAAAAAATCTCTATTGCCTTGTGTGGGTTTACTGAGTCAGACTTCACTAGCTCCGCCCTCCTTTCATTCGCTTGCTCTTCTACTCCTGTTCCTCCTCCTCCTCTCATTTCTTAGAGGCGTGAGTTTCTGCCAGAGACTAAGAGCGCGAGTCAGACCAGACACTCTCTCTGCAGAGTTTCAACGGGACACAGCAGCCATAGAAGCCCTCAGTAACCCAAACTCTCTCTCAACTTTACCAGGTGAGTGATTCAGGCATTTTGACTAGCAGTACTGCAAATTTTGAATGCTCAGACCCCAAATCTATTTTTAATTTGTGTTTTTCATAGCTTTTTTTGTAGCATTGCACAGTAAAATGCAGATTACTCCTGTAATTTAGTCAAGGGGGAGTGTCACATGTGCCGTCTAAGCACATTGTAATGTTTGGAATTACTTCAACGTTCCAAAACAAACATGCAAGCACAGCTCCTGTGGATGGGTCTTTGACATGCTTGTCTGTACTGGTTGTGTTTAAAATGTGTCAAAGTGTGTGTTTGTGTTTTATCCAAGAAAGGTTGCAGTGAATGCATTCTAAACCAGTCTACAATTAGATCTGAACCAGATTAGATTATTTGGAAGGGAACGTATTTTAGATTTCAGAAACGAGTTTGTGAAACGAAATGTTTATACTGGGAAGTTTGTGCTGAACATACTTGGATGTGATCAGAGGTTGGGCGTGGCGGAAACGGTAAGACACAAAGTGAGGGAGAGGGATGGTGGAAAGGGAAGGAGGGGACGGGAAGGAGGGCCGGAGTTTATAATTTGCATATATTTATTTTTTTGTAACCATAAATATATTGCATATCAGTTTAAAACTGTCAGATTGTGACCGTAAAAGATGCCTGAATGTATCACCTGTGAAATATGTCTCCTCTATTTCTCCCCATTCTATTTTATTCTATTCTAATCCCTGTACAGTTTCAGGCTAACAGCACCAGATCCAGTCAGCTATGGAGACTCCAGGTCAGAAACGAACCACCCGCGGAGGGACGACCACCGTCCTGTCTCCCACCCGCATCTCTCGGCTGCAGGAGAAAGAGGATCTGTGCAACCTGAACGACCGTCTGGCGATCTACATCGATAAGGTGCGCTCTCTAGAGGCAGAGAATGCAGGTCTGCGTATGCGCATCACCGAGTCGGATACGGAGATCAGCCGTGAGCTGAGCGGCATGAAAGCGGCATACGAGGCCGAGCTGGCGGATGCCAGGAAGACGCTGGACTCGGTGGCCAAAGAACGAGCCCGACTGCAACTGGAGCTCAGCAAGGTGCGCGAGGACTACAAGGAGCTGAAGGCCAGGTATGTGTGCAGACCATGGGTTACACGTCATGGATGTTATGCCATGACTTAATTAGCTTTTTTTGAAGTTTAAAAGTTAATTTTTGGGATGAACAAGTCCTTTAAAACTGCAAACCAGTGCTATTCCAGAAAGTGAATCCAAGTCTGGAGTCAGCAGTAGCAATTACCATGACTCAGGGTGTACTCACACTAGGCACGGTTGCCTTGAACTGAGCCCGAGTGCGACTATCCCCCCTCCCCACTCCCCCGCTGGCCTGCACTCACACTTGCACTAAACATTCCGGGCCGGAGCACGCTTACGTCATGTATGAGATAACGGGTGCTCCGGCTCGATTAGCGCTCACACTGCATGCGTACCGCGCCCGAGCCCGAGCCCAACCGAACCGTGCCCTGGCCCACCTCTTCTAACTGGTTTCCAGGGCCGGCTAAACAAACCGCGCCCGAGCACGACACGGAGTGCTCACACTAGTCAAACGAACCGGGCTTTGGGGGTCAAACGCGCTCAGGCACGGTTCAAAACGCCTAGTGTGAGTACACCCTCCTTCCACCCAGGAACTTAAAAAAATTCCACCAGTTTTAGTTTCTGAACAGTGCAGGTTACAGATCATAAATCAGTGATGTAGAAGAGCTGCAGACACTAGGGCTCTTTTCCTGTAATTCCTTTCACACATCCAAAAGATAAGTTTAACCCTAAAGTGTAGAACGGTGCCGACCCCTGGGCTCTTAGCCTAGTCCTCAGCTAAATTTAGCTGAGACATGACGGCAGTTTTCTGCAGGTTACATCTGCTTATTGCTCCTGTCACTAAGGCTGACAGCTCAGTGCTTTAGTCTGTTTGATGCGTTTTAAAATTCAACTGAAATTTAGTTCAATTATAATAATTCTAACAGAAAACAAATCTGCATTGAACAGTAAGTATTATGGTTTTGGGTCGGTGAGCTGAATTTGTTTGAACAAAAATAAAGCGAAAACAGTAATACTGTGAAATGTTTTAAAAATTTAATTGTTTTAATTCAAATTTAAACCATTTCAAATTACTGTTTTCTATTTTAATATATTTTAAAGGGGTCATATGATGCTTTTTTAAAGATCATTATTTGGTGTATTTGGTGTAACAGAATATGTTGACATGCTTTGTTTATTAAAAATATATAACATTATTTACTTTCACTTTCCATCAATTTTATGCATATTTGCTCTATAAAAGTATTCAAAAATGAAATCTTACTGACCCCAGATTTTGAAACAGTAGTGTACATACCCACACACACACCGTCTCTGGCTCAGTCTGTTCTACAAGTGTGCTGCAGCTCAGGTATGTGAGGTGTGAATGTGGGTGTGTTGTATCTGCTTGGGAAATGGCTGTTGGACTGGCCACCACACCCTTTACAACAGGTTTAGTGTGTTCACTTTACATTTTATAGTTCCTTTGTCTTCTGCAGAAATGCTGCTGCTTGTGTAAAGTTTTACACTGATTAAAGTAAACGGATACAATCATTGTTATATGTAGGTTTAGCCAATAAGCCAGTGGACACTTATTAATTTTTTTTTTTTGCACTGCAGTGTGTAGATTAATGATTAATTTGACTAAAGTGTGTCATTGCAAACCTCCCTCCCACAGAATGTCAAATATCTACAAAATAATGATGTGAATTAGGGACAAATGATTGATCTTAAAATGTTATAATATTTGGTCTAAATAAATAAAAAATAAGACAATAAAATCCAATAAATTAGTCAATTTTAGGCATCATAACATTATAATGTACAGTATGAAAAATAAATATTCCTTTTGAGATATGCTAAAGATTGCATTTAAAAGCTTTATTAAATTAAGCAGTAGATGACAGAAGTGATCTAAGTAATCTAACAATAATATTTTGTGCATTTTAAATGCTGTATTTATTTTCAAACATAGTTTGGCAATAACTAATTGCATTATGTAAGAGAAAAGATTCTCTCAATAAAACTAAGAAGCAACTATGCATCATAAAAACTAGTAACTTAATTATCATGCATTCGTCCTTTGCACTTGAACTCTCTCATATCAGTGTACTTTAAAGATATCCAAACCATCTCAAACTTCAGTTTATTTTAAGTTTATTAAGAAGCAGTGTGATGTAGTTGTCATTGAGTCACAGTGATTGTTATTATAATTTATTGTTTATCTTGCTGTCTCTATGGTAGTAGACTGAGTCAATGCGTTGGTTTAAGCAAGAGGTGTGTTGATCCCAAAAGGGTGTGGTTCAAAGACAAATAGACATCAAGGCTGAAGATGTGCCGTCACTGAATGATGCGAGACAAGTTGAGAGTTTAGTGAAAGCCATTATGAGTCATGTTCATTCATTTCATAAGGTTTGTGGTTATACACATAAGGGAAGTCAGCTGAAGGAGATAGTCTTATTTGTTTCCCAGGGTTACAGTAGCACTCATGAGTTCCTGTAAGCCTCAATCACTAGGTTAATACAGACGGACTCGTACACTCATTGGAGCTGCGCTGTTTGAAAGTGTTTGGTTTCCACAGCTACCATGAGGCCTTGCCAGGGTGTGTGAGAGGTTCTGACTGGACTGAGTGGTGACTCATGAGCTTTAAGTAACTGTGGGGAAAGCGCTGTTTACTCTATCTTTAACCCCTCACCTCAGAAAGAAAGCCCTGTGTCCATGTTGGAACAGTAGCCTTATTTTATTCCAGTGAGTTTGAAACATTTGTGTTACACTTATGTGCTTAGCAGATGTTTTCTTACTGAAGCAACTCCATAAAGCAGCTCCATAAAAGGTTCCAGTTAGAAAAAGAATAGGGTTTTATAACCCTATTGACACAGGGAAAGTTCTACAAAAACTTTTATATTTCTTTGTACGCTGGTGTTTTAAAATACCCAGAGGATATTTTTGTGATCGGGAGAATTTAAAATGGAACATTTTAATCTCTGAAGAACTTATAGCTCAACTCAAAAAAAGTGCTATACATTGAAAACTAGCTCATGATAAGAAGAGAGCTCTTTCCTGAGTCTGAAGTACTGCAAGCAACCACTCAAGAACCTTTTTCCATTATGTTACTATATATTATCTAAAATATATATATATATATATATATATATATATGCTTAAATAACTTAATAATTATAATGCATAATAAAAAAATAATAGATATAGAAACAACACACACACACA
>NW_015631496.1:386657-391255 GCF_001515625.1 Sinocyclocheilus rhinocerous
TTTAAAATCTGGATCTGAGGGTGCAAAAAAATCTAAATATTGAGAAAATTGCCTTTAAATTTGTCCAAATGAAGTTCCTAGCAATGCATATTACAAATCAAAAATTAAGTTTTGATATATTTATGGTAGGAAATTTACAAAATATCTTCATGGAACATGATCTTTGCTTAATATCCTAATGATTTTTGGCATAAAAGAAAAATCGATCATTTTGACCCATACAATGTATTTTTGGCTATTGCTACAAATATACCAGTGCAGCTTATGATTGGTTTTGTGGTCCAGGTCACATATATAATTTCTATATATAAGTCAATAAGCTAAGCTTCAGTAAGAAAAAAGAAACTTAAAAAAATGTTTTAAATAAACAAAAATGTGCTTTTTGCTTAGTAAAGGATTCTCCATGACACTCCCTCCAGAGCTATGTGAAGTTGCTTGTTTGAAAATGATCCCTCATATACTTTAACCTTAGTTATTGTTTAGGAAGCTTTAGGGTCAGACGATTTCTTGAATGGGGAGTCGTGTCTGGTCATGAAGTGGAGAGAGACAGATCTCAGTTTTGGCTCACAGGAGCTGTATGTGCGCACATGCTGTGGGTGTACATGTGCTTGTGGCTGCTGTTGCGGTTGCAGCATTTGGCTTCTGTGGTCATTATCAGATAGAAGAATTTATCCTGTGTTTATTGTGTGTGTGTGTCACTGTCTGAACTCTGTTGACAGGTGCAGTGTAGGAGTGTGTGACTGATATGTGGAAAAACTACAGCTGGAAACTGAGCAGATGAAATGCATCTTTCAATTCATACTGAAAGAGCAGTATGTCATCACTTACCTTTCATTTAATGCTGCGAATCCCCTCTGTGTTTGCTTAGGCAATACAATGAAACTGTACTTGGTTACGGTCTAGAAAGTGGGGAACTTGGTTGGTATTTGTCTAAGTGATTCAAAATGCGAACTCTAACCCACTTTTTAGTTGCATATCTTCTAACGCTACATGCATTTCAAGGTATTCCCCCATTCATACAATGAATTTTCTGGCCCACGTGTAGGCAGTAGTCAGGACATGTTTGCAAAAAATTAGTCATCTTAGTCTTAGTCATTCCATTATTGCAGCATATGGGGAAGAGGATGTGTGTCCATTAAGAGATTAGATAATTGATCTTACATACAAGAAGAACCTTTGTCAGTTTTATCATTGCAAAAAATTAACCAGTCTTTTAGTCATGTGCTCTTTGTCCGAGATGACTGAGATTGTAAGTATATTCTTGCCTTATCACTTTTACTTTCACAGTGTTAAGGCTTTGGGTGTAGTGAGGCACATCCTTTCCAGTTATCTCTGGGTCTGGCTCAGGATCAAGAGTAAAAAATAAAATGTAAACCTAAAAGCATCTAAAACATAGCAAAATATAATAATAAAAGCATAGTAAAAAGTTTTAATGTGATCTTCATATAACACATTTTTAATAAGAACTTTAAAAAAAAAATTTTTTTAAATTTTTTTCATAGTTAAAGAAACACCCTTACATTTGAATCACTGTGCCCTCATTCTGTAAACATTGAGTTTTTTTTTTTTTATAAAATGAATCCCTTGTTGAGAATATTTGCATTCATGAACAGTTTTAGCAGTTCAACGCTCACTGGCTTTGTGGTCTGCATTCTGTTAAGCTATGTTCATAGCTTAAGGGAAAACTAAATGATATTTGGCAGCTTTCAGATGTAAAAAAATACTCCAGTGACTCATTTCCTGCCCCTCCTTTACCATCCTGTATATTTTACATTGAATGGCTTACCTGGTGCCACTTACCCTCACTGGTGCATATATTATTAGGCTAGTTATGGATACCCAAAAAAGACATTCCACCCTGCCAAAACATGGGTTTTTAATTGCCTATGTACATTCGGCTTTAGAAATCATAATATTAATTCATGTTAATTTATATAATATATTGGCTAAAAAGTACAGCATGCACAGTGATATTTTTCAAGTGCCTTGCCTTGTAGTATGATGCAAATAACACGGTTCATGAATATGGTAATCACTCAGTGCAACCATTTTAAGGTTCATTTACTAGTGTTGTTGCATCCTGTTGGTCTGTTTATGCAAAGTATTTTCAGATGCTAATGTGAAATATTTTCTCATCATCGTCTGGTTTTTACATTATCAGAATAAACACATGACAATGAACAGTTATCATGCAGTATGCTATGTTTCCTGCAAAAGTCACCCATCATATTTAAAAGAGACAGTCCCTCTGTGGTTATGTCATTTTGTCTAACAAGAAAATTACACTTAATGAGTCGATTTTTGAGCGTTATTCTTTAGGTGACAGTTGACAATGAGAAAAAGCTTGATCTTGTAGAGAGAAACGCCCTGATTACAGTGTTTCGTTGTTTAGCTGAGGGCTGTCCTGCCTAAAAAGGAATAAAATGAGATTTTCCTCTATTAGGCTGTTCTATTACTTCTGTCATTTTAACTTTCTATTAAATCTACAGTGTATCAACTTCACCAGGCACCTGTGTATTCAAACAGTTTAGGACAGAATAAATAGTTCTGTGTTCAGCACAACATATGCATCTGAATAGAGAGCCGTGTCTCCTTTTCCAGTGTAGATCTCTTTCATTCTGAGGGGAGTCGGCTCATTCTCTCTCTTTCCCTCTCTGTTCTTTTCTTTTTTGTGATGTGATGACTGCCGCAGGGCATTTCTGTTTTCCCTGCTGTCCTGATGACCTCACTAAAGATCAACTGTCCCAACTGTCTAATGTTACAGTAAATAGGGGAATTCAGTGAGGATGCTTTACCATCACTTTTGTTTCTTGTTTTAAAAGAACACTGTATATGCCGACAGGTTTTGTTTATTTTGGTCTCTCTTAAATCTGTTGTAAATCACTTTTTTTTTTCTTCTGGCACATAAAAAAGCTCTCAAACATGTGGTGTTTGTGAATGATATACTGGCACAAATGGAAAAAAACAAAACATATGAACATTTTTTGCTAGAATATGATGCTGCTAGCAGGGGTACACAAATGTTTTAGATTAGGGATATTCAATTAAAGAGGTCCAGTCCCTACATATCTTTCCAAGTTACGGTCCAGACAGTTATTTACTTGCACTGTTTCAGTAGCCAATATTTGACTATGGCTATGAAATAAAATAAGCAATGTACAGGAATACTGTATTTCTCGCTAATTTTTGCAACATTATTTATAAATCAAAACATAATAAATTTAATAGACTCTAAGTAACAAGTAGCAATAACAATTGCAGTTATTTTCCTTTAAAAAGCTATTTGTAATGTATAAATAATTTTGATTTTGCTGATTTTTTAACAGAAATTCATTGGTATTAAATGTTTCTTTGGACAGATTAATGAAAATGAATTTCAGCCAAATGAAAATAAAGTGGCGCAGCACATAATAAAAAGCTGATAGAACATGGTTATGGGTTTGATTCCCAGGAAACACACATACTGGCAAATGCACAATAAGTTGCTTTGGATAAAAGTGTTTGCCAAATGTGTTAAATGTCATTTGAAGCGCATGCTTGCATTGTACACAACTTCATTGATTATTCTAACTAGCAGAACTCATTTTCCTCCCGCTGTTTATGTTTGTTAATAATTACATTAATTTATGATAAATAATTCTCAGTCCATAATAGGATCTCTGTACTAGATTATTTTTTTCTTTAATCTGGAACATCACACATGGACATTATGGAAAAATGATGAGTGATTCAAGATGCTTTTTATTTGTTTCAGCCATTGCTTTCTCGGGCACTGAGTAGTAGGGATGTAACGATTAACCGCGAGCCGGTTGAAAATCGATTCAAATATGTGACGATTCAAATCGGTTGAGATGCTAAACAAATCGCGATTCATTTAGGGTTAGTTTATGAAACCATGTCTGAGGGGAACTTGCTGTCTTTAGAAAAGTTTAGATGCAGGGCTCTACAGTGCGACCGTTTCAGTTGCATTTGCGACTGAAAACTACTGCATGCGACTATGAAATTTTAGGAGCAGCAGTGCGACTGACCAGATCGTCATACTTGTGATTGCGCTCAGGGGAGCTTCAAAGGTTTTTACGTGTTTTTGCAGCGTTGAGTAATGTATCACAGACATATCTCACGAATCCTTTCATAAGCAAAGTGTAGACAGGGTGTAAATAAGAGATTCATTGTGCAGTGTAGAGAGCTTCGTTGATTATAAATGTGAGATCGAAATGAACTAAGATGAGTGACAGCTTTTAATGATTTTTAAGGGAGTTTGTAAATGTGATAACTGATTTAATACAATACAATTCAATAAACAAGAAGTTAATATTAAGTGACTTACATTGTCTGACTATAACACTATTGTCTGATTTTGCTCTATTTCGTCATCGAAAATAGTTTCAAACAAAGTCACAGCTCAGCCGCTGCACATCTCCATTCAAACACAGCGGTGTCTTGTTTATGAATGAACGTGCGTTCTGAACGAATCTAGTGAGTCAGTGATTCATGATTACCCATTCATAAAGACAGTCACTTGATTCATTCCTGAATGAATCAGCTGTTCGAACGAATCAATTGAATGAATGATTCAGTAATAAAAATCAGTGACTTAC
>NW_015631496.1:392357-394015 GCF_001515625.1 Sinocyclocheilus rhinocerous
TATTAGTATATTATTATAGTGTTATATTTCAATTTCACAAAGAAATATGCAGCATTTTGTCCAAGCAATAATAAAAGGACACATTTAATTTATAATTTGTCTTAAATCTCATTTTGTAAAAAAAAATTAAAAACCGTGAATCGAATCGTGAAATCAAAATCGTGAATCGAATCGTGAGTTGAGTGAATCGTTACATCCCTACTGAGTAGTATATGTGTCCAGTCTTGTTACTACGTATTTAAACCTCTCATCCAAAAAAGAAAACATCCTGATTTTTGGAGGGATGCTGAAGCTTCTAAATTGACCCGAGTAGAATTAGCTGTGATGATCATGAAAAAAGATCTTTAACCACCCAAAGAGCTGCCCCGTGCTACACTGGAGTGTGTGTGTGTGTGTGTGTGTGGGTGTTTGAAGAGCTTTGAGTCATAAATAGGGATGCACCGAAATGAACATTCTGGACTGAAACCGAAACCGAAAATTCTGGATGCACTTGGCCGAAAACTGAAACCGAAAATGCTTTGTAATGATTATTTATTATTTTATTAAATAATACAAAGTAATTTTGTGAGACTTTTTAGTTTAACTCAATTTTAATGATACTGAATAAAAACAAAACAAAAAAAACATACTTTTTACTGAAAGTAACACAATAAAATTGGACAGAATTGATATTAATATTAGTAACGCATTACAATAAGGTTCATTAGTTAACATTAGTTAACTACTTTATGAACGAATAAACAATACTTGTTCAGCATTTATTAATCTTAGTTAATGTTAATTTCAACATTTACTAATGCATTATTAAAAACAACAGTTGTGCTTGTTAAAAGTTAATGCACTCTGAATTAACATGAACTAACCGTGAACTACTGTATTCTCATTAACTATCATTAGGAAAGATGAATAAATACTGTAATAAATGTATTGTTCATGTTAGTTAATAGGCTATATTAACTAACACTAACTAATGGAACCTTTTTGTATAGTGATACCTTAATATTAAATATCAATATATTATTTTTATTCAGTTCCATGCAACAGAATCAGATATAACTAAATAACTTATCCAAATAATGTATAATCCTTCAAAGCTATTATTATCAGAGCATGTGAGCAGAGCAAAGCGTCACGAGAGAGTAGCGTCATTTTACCAGCGTTGCCATGTTACAGCACAGTAGCGCTATTGCAGACAGGAACAGATATACTACAAAGAAATATCCTGTCGGCGCGTTATTTGAGCGGACTTTGCTTTTCCGGTGAGTTTGAGCGGTACACGAGCGGAACGCACATTCATAGAGCGGATATTGAGCGGAGCAGTGACGAGGAGAGTGAAACCTGCGCGCTGAACACTGCTGGGCGGTGCGGCGCGCCATATATATATTATACCGTATTGGCCCGAATATAAGACGACCCTGATTATAAGACGACCCCCCTTTTTCCAGATGTACCTTTTGGAAAAAGGCTTTTTTCCAAACAACCAAATCTTGTTTTTTCTCAGTAAAACACATTTTGTCTTCAATTATTTTCATATTGCATATTTTTCCCATTTTAATTTTTTTTTGAAAGTATGGTAAAAACTGGTAAAATGTACCAACAATCACATTTAAAAAATATACAACTTTTTGATTACCATTATAAAAATAAAAAACAGGTAG
>NW_015631496.1:394430-413566 GCF_001515625.1 Sinocyclocheilus rhinocerous
AAGATATACTAAACTATATTTGATTGTGCTAAATTGGAACTATTGCAAGTAAACTTCAGGTACACTTTAAATATTTTGCATTTAAAGACTGATATTATTCAAAGATTCAATCATCACCAACAGTGACATTAAACACATTTTAGGCTTAATATTAAGAAATGTGCATTGTGCAAAAGTAGTACTTCAAATACAGTTTCATAATTTTTATAGCAAGTCTCGAGCGAATATCAGTAAATATGTTAATAGATTAAAACTTTGAAATGAATGTATTTTAAATATTACGTTTTTACTATGGTTAAACATAAACCTTATTAAATAAAGCAAACTTATTTTGTTTATTATTTCTAACAGCCATTTTCTATATTTCACATTAACACATTTACAGTTTTACACACATTTATACACTTCACGTGAGATGAAACACATTAGCTCTTTCTACTGTACTGAGAATGTCACGATGGATTCAGGCTAATCTTTACTCGGCCTGAAATGTGAAGCGAAATGATCATGTTTCTGAGTACGCTCAACAGATGTGAACACACACACACACTGTCAGTGAGAGAAATTTAGTCTCTCATTTGCACGTTTCTCAGACCATTAATCCACTGTAATCTCTCATTTCATTTAAGATGATTGTCATGCGCTCTTGAATACAGGGTGGTCTCTTAGCTCTGTCGTCATTCATGACAATGGCTGCACATCTGCGCTGAGCAAACATGAGTTACGAGCAGATTACAATCCCTATTCAAACCCTGCGTAATCTTGGGTAATCAGCATCAGCCTACTGTGCAGTCCACCCATGTACCATAAAGCATATCATTAAGGTTTAGGGTTTATGGCTCGGTGCTTGTTCAGAGGATGACCTATTGACAAACAGACAGATTGCATGGCAACTACATCACCTCAATGTCATTTCCTGTCCCTGTGCAGAAGGGGTTTACTGTCTCGCAGGTTTAGCAACAGCACACTTTTTTAAGGAAGGCAAACACCTCAAAAATAAAACGAATACATTTAAAAAATGAAAATGTATTTTCAATTATTAATTATCAAATTCATTTATCTTTATAATAATGGTCCTTAACATAGGCTTCATTTTTGTTCTTTTGTTCTTCTTCTTCTTCTTTTTTTTTTGAGATTTTAATGACAATTTCATCTGCATTTCACATGACTGTGATTCAAAAATAGACATTAAAATTAAATAAATAAAATGTAGTACCGTATTGGCCCGAATATAAGATGACCCTGATTATAAGACGACCCCCCCTTTTTCCAGATGTACCTTTTGGAAAAAGGCTTTTTAAAAACCAAATCTTGTTTTTTTTTCTCAGTAAAACACATTTTGTCTTCAATTATTTTCATATTGCATATTTTTCCTATTTTAATTTTTGTTTTGAAAGTATGGTAAAAACTGGTAAAATGTACCAACAATCACATTTAAAAAATATACACTTTTTGATATACCATAAAAAAAAATAAAAAAAACTGGTAGCCCATCTGAATTAGGACATTTAGGCTATCCATCTAATAGTAGCCTTCCAAAATCTTATTAACAGTAGAAGTTAAATCTTACTGTAGTCTTCAAATCTGGGTACTGTCTTGCGTTTTAAAATCACAAAGGGAGTTTGGTCCCATCAGGGTAACGTGACAGTCACGACTCGTGCAGCTGTAAGGTTTTCTTTTTCTTTTGTTTTTACTCGCGATCTTTACAACACGCATTACATTACGTATTTCATGGCACACTTGTTTTATGCGTATTTGGCGCCACCTATTGTTGTGGGTGTATTATTGACATGTCAAAGTCTAGACCCTGAATATAAGACGACCGTGTTTTTTCAGATGTATTTCCAAGAAAAAAACATCGTCTTATGTTCGGGTCAATACGGTATATATTTTTTCGGCTCGTTATTTTGGCCGTTTTTCTCTTACGGCTGAAAACCGAAAGTGCCATTTTCGGCTGATAATTTTCGGGGGCCGAAAATTCGGTGCATCCCTAATCATAAATTATAAATAATTTTAAAATAATGGGCATATAAAATGTCTCTAGTGTAGCTACTCGCCTAGACACGCATACATATTTGGTTAGACTCACACACCCAATTCTGATGGCTTTTTCAGCTCCATATTACAATCCTTTTCTTAAAATGTCAAATATAAGATGCGGACACACCACACACACTTAAACTTCATCCCAAACGCAGTGGTGCTTCATTTGATTGTGGTTGGATCTGGAAAAGCTTTGGACGGACTGACTCATTCGGTCTGTTATATAATCACCATCCACAGACTCTAAACTAAAGATCAAACATGTTTTTCATTTGCAAGTGATTTGTTGAGAATTCAGAGTGAACTTGTGTGCAGAGATGCTTCCACGTAAAACGAGAGTGTAGTTCAGTTAAGGCACCAAACCGTTACTGAAAGACAAATTTAGTTTAGAGTTAATTTAGAGTTAATTTATAAACAAAGCCTTGAATGTGTTTTAGATTCATTTGAACAGTATGAATATGAATCAGGAATGTTAAAGATAAACTCAGTAATTTGCTTCCTTTTTCAAAAAGTTTCAAGATGCCAACCCTTTTGTACTTAAAGAAATGAGCTGTTTATTTAATTAAAAAAATTATGTACACTAACATGAGATGACTTTAGTCACATTAGCTTAATAAAAGCTATTTTATGTTATTTTTGTTTAGTTGAAATACTACTTTCCTACTTATGTGAATACATTTAATACGCACTTTGCATTGAAACACGTTTTTTTATACCGTGAATTACCAGCTGTATTTTCTGCATTAAACTGTTCAATAAATCGATGTCATTGTGAAAGAGAAGGAATTGTCACGTGGCAGTGCCATGTGACTCATAGGCTGAACTGATGTTAGTCTTTTGCCAAACCACTTGTAATGGGGAACACTGGCAGAGTAGTACTGCACGCACACACACACACACACACACACACACACACACACACCATCTCCATCTCATTCTTAACTGAAGGCAGCTGCTAACAGGCGAACGTTATATTTGGAGAACCGGAGATGAGAGTGGAATCTCGTTATGTTTATTCCATGGAAAAATCAGTGGAAAACTGTTTATATTGTAAGGCCGGAGACCCTCCGATGCAGATTATGTTAGACTGGGCTTGTATAAAGACAGGGAGGAAGAGAAGGTTACTGTAATTGGTGCTGTTCTGGTGGCGTGTATGGGCCACGGGTGTAAGGGAGAGAGTGAGTCATCATCGCCGCCTAAGCGCAGAGCTGCCACGCTGGCAGAGCCTCAGTCTATCCTCCCTGTTGCAGAGTATGAAACAAAACACATATTTCGGCATATTGATAGATGTAGGTAGATTTTAAGTAGGTGTTTATAATCATATGTGACCCTACACACACATTCATGCATGCAGAGATGGAGAGAGGAGGCCAAATCTCAGCTCTCCATCATTGTTCTGTCTCAGAAATGCTTTTTCATTTGAATTGACATTAAAGATTGGACTCATTTGAGCCAGACTAGACAGAAGGATCAGATAAATCATGTAACGCTATTTCACTCCGAGGGAAATAGTTTTAGCATCTGTCATGTGCTAATGAATCGGGGAGGAGGAATAATGTTCTCTTTGTATTGGGTGTTCAAATTCAGCCGCGGTTACAGGATCTGGTATGATTATAGGACCACACCCTTCAAAACCACCATTAGGATTTAGTAGAATTATAACTTTTTTTTATTAATCATTTTCCTCAGGCTACCTTTACCATGTCTTTAAAAAAAAAAGAAAGAAAGAAAAATTCAATATAAGCTGTAATTTTCTTGATCAATGTTTTTGTCTTTGTTTCATTTTTTGTTTTCAGAAAATATTTAATTTCATTTTTCTTTTTATATCTTTTTCTTTTCCTTTTGAGATAAATGCTTAAGTGAATTTAAATGCTTATAAGCATAAACCTATTTGATATGATATTATTAACCTATTTAATAAGATTTAAGCCTAAAATATGGAAAAAATATAATTGTATATACAAAATGTGTTACAATATTGAGGTTTATTCTTAAAGCAAGCAAAACTACTTGCCAATGTGGTAGGAAAAATAAACATGAACAGTTTTGAAACAAGAACTAATGTCTTATGCAGTTTTGCCTGTCACATAATTTAATCTTGTTTTAAAAAGATTTCAATCTTTTTATAGAAAGCAAAATGCAAAAAAGACTAAATAATTGGAAAATTACAGTTTCAGAGGTGGGCTAAAACTGGAAGAAAAAAAAGAAGCTGAAAATATGGACATGTTGATGTATCTACAGTATGTTTAACATTTATTGTAATGTTAATAAAAGAAGAATAAATGTAGATTACTTAAGATGTATTAGATAAGCAAATATAACCCAGACAAGCCATAATCGTCCGTTGAGACAAACCACTGGGTATCTGCACCAACCTGTTCATGCTTTGATGATTTAGATTTGATTTGAATTTAAAATTGCAAAACTGTCTGGGACAAAAAGTCCTTTAACAGATCTGCTACCTGTATATATCAAATAGCAGGTAGTGTTCGAGGAAAGCTTAACTGCAGGAAATAATTTAGACTTATCCCTCAGTTTAAAAAACAAACAAACAAACTGAATCTATAGTAGTTTATGCTTACTCGCTTACTCAGTTTTTTCCTAGCTGGTGTAAGACTCTGTAAAGATTTATGTCTTTAATGTTTCAATGTTATTTTCAAATTTCAAACCATTATAGTTGGCCAATTCAGGTTTTGCATTGGTCTATTTTTAGTCAATGTTTATAATCGAGCATATTATACAACTCAGTCACCATCTTTTTTCTTCTGGCTATACATTTTTCCTTCTGTATGTTTGACTCGGTCTCCATGGAGGCCTCATGGTGGGCCTGCAGCCAGCGAAAGTGAGTCAGAATCGCCTCGACAATTAAAAAGGAAACGTTTATTCATAGTACAGTGGGAAAATGGGGAACCCCTGTATGAGACATTTCTGTTTTAAGATCGAGTCACGTGGCCACTCCACCCATATAGTAGAAGTGGAAAGTAGAAGTCACATTTACGTCAAAAGCAGTGAGTCAGTGTATTGTGGAGCTGAATGGAGGACGAGGAGGTAGATCTTGGGCTTTTAGTGATAAGGAGATGAATTGCACCAATATGTTTCAACCCAGTAAAATTTATTGATGCCCTGGAAGACTTATAGACTTACAGGAAGTCAATTTCATTGTCGTTCATTCAGGTAATCTGTATTTCAACATGCTGAAATAGAATGAAAATAAATGATTGTTGTCAAGTTAGAATATGGCAGGATATTTAGGGGGAAAAAATGAATATTGAGACATTAAACAGATTCCCCAACAATTTCCTTGATGCTTGCACAGACATACAAGCGTAAACTTTGTCCCGTTATAAACAATAAAATGGTCATAAAACACTCGACTGAAGATATGGATTTCCATATGTAACATTTGGTATTCTGTGCAAATATATTGAAACTTAGCAAATACAGATTGTAGTAATTGTTTTTGTTTGAGCTAAAGGAGATTTGATTTGACAGGCTCTAGTCCTTTATCATATTGATGAAGAGTTGTCAGACTGTGCGGTTTTACTATATGCTTTTTATGGCTTTACAAGTGCTTTGATGAATGCCTGCAGTCATTTTTCCTCTCAAAACCTCCAGCTGTTGCAGGTGACGGCTGTCATATGGTGCTTTTTGTAAAGCTTGTCAAGTTGCCGTTTTAGCAGTAAATATAGTGTTAGAGAGACCAAAATTTAGAGAATGCACTCATACACAAGACAATTTTTCCCCTGCCTGAGTGTGATAGTCCACAGCTTTTCATGAGGTTTTTGACTATTAATACATGGCTATCAGTTTTATTAACACTTATTCTGTGGGAAATATGTATCTGCTTTTGACTTCAATCTTTCAAATGGATGGTTTCGGCTCCAGTGGGGGTTTTTTTTATGTTGGGGAAACCCTGTTCGTGGTCAGCGCTTTCTCAGAGATGGCCACATGTGAAATATTTCCACGGCACTTTGCCATGGTAACATGGCAAAACATTCAGAGTGTTTTAGTTTGTGGGTTTCTTTTTCGTCACAAAAGAGGACAAAGATAGCTGTGATTCATAGAGGGGCTGGAGGCCGACCTGGTACATTCCTCTCCTCCTCTCTCTCTCTTTCTTTCTCTCCCTCCCTCAACTGGCTCTTTTTGTGCCTGAAATGTTTCCACTGGATCAAAGATGCCAAGCCAAACCCTTTTCCATTTTCTTTCTCTCACACACATAGGCTACAACTCTGCACACAAAGTACACACTTTTAATGAAAACTTACTGGAATTGCTTTTATAGTTTTTTTTCTGGGTTTAATAAAGACTCAAGTTTTTCAAATGCTTTTTTACTCAACGTATTGACTATAACACACTTTATTTTCCAGTTAGTTTTCTTAGCTCCCATCACTCAAATCTGGATTCATTCAAAGTTGACCATTTGCAGTGTAAACTTCGACCAGGTCGGTTCAGTCAACAAGGACATTGTGACCCGGAACAGAGGAGACGATAACACATGTTCTTCTATTGTCTACTTTAAACAGCCTCTGGTTGGTTTGGCTTCCTGTGGGTAGATCCTGGAGATGTTGGGAACTAAAACAGCAAAACAAATACAGTAGCAGAAAAAAAATTTTACGCCAAATTAAAAAAATAATAGAACAAATAACAAACGTTAGACCACATGAGGCTCTTAAACTTTTATTGTTTCCTCCAAATGTGGCTTGCTCCACTGTGAGTGTCGTTTTTAAAACTATCTGCTCGATATTATGTAACCAGAATAAGTATAGAACAAAAAAAGTACATTTAGGGAGCTGACAAGAACAAGCTGGTTTTTAATTACCAAATGTCCTAAACAGAAGAGGTTATGTGTTTACCATTGGCTTAGCACAAATATGCCCACCCGCTGTTTACACACCTTCGTTGTAACCCACCTACTGTCTGTGTCTATTAAAAGTTTAATGAGCAGATTTAGGCTAATTTTTCCACATAAACACTGTATTCCGCTAAGGGTCAATGCTTGGTTTTATTTCTGTAGCCTGAACAGCTAAAATACATGGATTTGTGAGCTTTTTTTCAGTTCTAGTTTCAGTGTTCCTCAGAAATAGTGATGAATGGCACCTCAAAGGCCTCTCTGCAAAAGCTCTTGCATATTTTCCCTGCAAAACATTTTTTTTTTTTTTATATATTTTTGAATTTCAGTAACCTGAAATTCAAAAACTGTTAAAACCTTGAAGTCAAAAACGATAAGTAGCCTAATGAATGACCTTGTTCATTTGTGAATAGTTATCGAGTGAGTAATAATGCATATTAGTCCTCGAGAGGCCTTTATCTAAGTCAGGGAGGATAACTTTCATACATTTAACGGTTTTTCATGTTCCCAGCCTCTTGAAGCTTTTTAGTGAAGGTATGTGGCTGTCAAGTGAAGAATGTGACCTAACAAAACCTCTGTTGTTGTGAATGGGAAGTTGGTTGAATTACTTTTCTCAGGAAGGGGTCCTGATGGAATGCTCCACTGAACAGAGAATATAAACTCCAGAAGTTAGTAGGTTTAGTCAGTTGGTTGAGTTTTTAGTTTGTAGTCTGAGTGTACTTCAGTTTGGAAGGAGTTTTGTGTGTGGGAAAGGTGCCTTAGGGACTGAAGTGTGGCACAGTTGTAATTGTTTCAAGCCCTGTTTGGCCATCAATCACATCACTAATTTTGGAGCAGCTATTTTACAGGCCTTGTGAAATCTGATCTGGGAATGCACAGAGAAGAACTCTAAACCTAAACACTTGTTTTGAGAGAGAACAGATACGAGTGTTGATAAATTGTACTCTCATTTTAGAATGTAAGACCTTATTATCCTTCTATGTTTTAAAGCTGTAAACCTGAACCTTACGTTGCCTTAATTCGTTTGATGCCATAACAAAACCACCAGTCATCTTTTATTTATTGAAGTGTTTACCGTTCTGTGTTTTTATTAGGGTTTGTATGGTTCCTTTCTGCAATTTCGAAATGAACAACACTGCAGTCACACACATATGGTTTAAATTCACTGTTGGAGGCTCTGTTTCAGAGAGAGGGTTCTTAAGATTATTGTTTACAGATTTTAAAAGGTCCTTGGTTTTGGTATGAAATCCCAGGCAAAATTGTGGGCAGTCTGCTGTTCATTTGCTCTGAACTGATTATTCCAGCTTTCCTACTTGGCAAACATATTCAGTCAAGCTTATGGATCCAAATCAGATGCATATTTTACAGTCTTAGATCAGTTCTGACAGCCGAAAAGATCTGATCCGCTCCTGAGGTGCTTTACTCCGGCCATGGTGCCACGCTAGTGTAGTTGCTCACAATTTTTTGATACAGGAGACTTTCCACTCAAACCACAACGTGCATGAATGAATATAATAATCTGACTATTCAGAATCTAATTGAGATAATTGTATTCCTCTGTGTGCCGAGAGGAAACAAAACGCTCTAATGCCTTCTTTGTGTTTTTATAACTGTAGGAATAGTAAGAAAGAGGCAGATCTGGAATCGGCTCTGGCCAGACTGAAGGATCTGGAAGCTCTGCTGAACTCAAAGGACGCGTCTCTCTCCACAGCACTGGGGGAGAAGAGATCACTGGATGTCGAAGTCAGAGATCTGAAAGCCCAGCTGGCCAAGGTGACGACTCTATAAAAAGCTGTATGTCTAAGTGTTTGGGAGCTGTGGTTAAAGTTCTGGGTTAGTGACCAAAAGGTTGCAGTTTGTGCCATTATTATGTACATGTGCAGGGTACTTTAGGTTGCTCCGAAGTGACTACTTGCTTGCTTAAGCCAGGGAATATGATTTAGCACTATTTTTGCCAATAATATACTGGGAATATGATAGAGCTAAATCATATTCCCATAGGCTATATATATAGGCATGAATTATTATTCTTTTAATCTTTATGAATTAGTTCAGCTTTCTAAGGAAAAAATGGCAAAATTAAATTACTAATTTTCTCAAAACAAATCTTCTACAGTTTGCTGAAGTACATTTATCTGGTTTAGATCAGTGGTTCTTGACCAGGGAACCCCAGTAGCTACTAAAATGTAGTTACATTAATATTATATTAATATAAAAATAATAAAAAACACAAAAAATAAATATGTAAAACATTAAACTCGTATTAATGTTTATTTTTATTTATTAATTATAAACTCATGTGTTTTTTTAAATTATTACAATATAAATATCAGAAGTGCATATCAGCTTAGATAGGAGGGTTTTCTAGTATTGTCTACAAAGAGGAGACTAGGAGTCAAAAATGTTAAGAGCCACAAGATTAGATGTTTGTTAGACGTTTAGATATATTTATAAGAAAACAAAACTTCTAATAGGGTTTTAATAAGTGTTTTGCATAGTATGTTGCTTTTAACTTTGAATTTATATAGAAGTTATTGAAGTGAATATGTGTGTTGCAGCTGGAGGGCAGTCTGAATGATGCTAAGAAGCAGCTACAGGATGAAATGCTACGACGTGTGGACGCTGAGAACCGAATCCAGACCCTGAAAGAGGAGCTGGAATTCCAGAAAAACATCTACAATGAGGTCTCACAAACACATCTATTTATGCTGAGCTCTCCTATGCATATAAAGTAAAAAAAAAAAACTCATACATGAAGACTGAAACAAAGACAGGCAGGACTTTCTCCGTTACTCTAATCTATTGTCTTTTTTCCAGGAGCTCCGTGAATCTAAGCGTAGGCATGAGTCACGTGTGGTGGAAATCGACAGCGGCCGTCATTCGGATTATGAGAGTAAACTGGCCGAGGCTTTGACTGAACTTCGCAACCAACACGAAGAGCAGCTTCGCATCTACAAGGATGAAATTGAAAAGACCTACAACTCCAAGGTAATACAACAAGCTGTCAAATGTGGTGGATTTACAAATGTCTTTGAGGATCCACATCTCTGTATCTCCCCAGGGGCGCCTGGTTAAACCGGGCCCGCCCTGTATACATATTTGCTGACTGATCTGTTGCCAGTCGTATTTGTTAAAAAAATTAATATATAAAGACATACAGCATATCTGTCAGTTAAATGTCATCCTGTGTTATCTGTGTGTAGCTGGAGAATGCCCGTCAGTCGGCTGACAGGAACAGCCATTTGGTGGGAGCCGCCCATGAGGAACTGCAGCAGACACGTTTGAGGCTGGAGGGTGTGACCTCTCAGCTCACTCAGCTACAGAAACAGGTACACACACATACATACAAGTATTTATTGCAGTGCTGGCAAGGCAGCAACGTGTTGAAATTCCTCAAACCTGTACATGTGTACCACAATGCTCCTACAATAGAATAACTTGCAATAGAACTCTCCGCAAATCACTTTTTTTAACTCCACCCTCAGAAACTATGTTGGTAAAACATAACTAGAAATTCATCCACTTAGTCACAAGGAAAACTTCACAGATCTATTATTTTCTAGTGTACTGGAATATTCCTACAAACGTATTATTTTTAAGGATTTTATCATAAAGAAAGAACACAATTTGAATTTAAGTTTGAAAATCAGACCCATAGAATTTCTTTACATTATTTAAATTGCACGATCGTGCTCTCTTCATTAGTTGTCTGCTCGTGAGGCGAAGATCCGTGAATTGGAGGAGGCTCTATCCAGAGACAGGGACATGATGCGCCGTCGTATGGAGGACAAGGAGAAAGAGATGGCCGAAATGAGGCATCGCATGCAGCAACAGTTGGACGAGTACCAGGAGCTGCTGGACATTAAGCTCGCACTCGACATGGAGATCAGTGCCTACCGGAAGCTTCTGGAGGGCGAGGAAGAGAGGTGAGCAATGGGATATTGCTTGTTGCACACATGCAAATGTTGCTACTAGTAAATAATAGAGCTGTCAATTGCTTTAAAATTTGTAATCAAATTAATTGCATGATATTTTGATCAAATTAACTGCAACAGTATTTGCTGAATAAGTATTGAAAAGTTGATTAAATTACATTTTTAATATTTAGTTTATAATATTTAATTTAATTTAAATATTTATTTTATTTTTTATTAAAAATAGATTACATTTTTGCTGGTTTGATTTTTTTCAGATGCTTTTCAAATTAAAGTTAGATAAGAAATATTAGTTAAAATATTTATTTAAAAATTATTAATGTTATCATTTTTTGTTAATGTTTTTATTACATTTAGAAAAAAACAAATTTGAGATAAATTAATATCAATAAAACATACACATAAAGACAGTTTTTAGTTTAGTTAATTTTTAATACAGCGTTAATGATTCTGATTAATTCTTTTATACAATTTCTAACTAAAAGACAAAAAAGTGTATTAATAAAACTATTTGAAATTTGAATCATTTTAAATCTAAGAGCAAAAGCATGAATGATATTCTGATTAATTAATTGCATATATCAATATTTGCTAAGTAAAGCCCTCAAATGAAGATGATTATACTAATTACAATAGGACTTGTGGTGAATATCAGCCTCATGCATTTACTCAAAAACCGTCCTCACATCCTTTGTCCCGCTATCCCTGTTTAGGCTGCGTCTCTCCCCGAGTCCTCCTCCTGTCCGTGGGGTGACTGTAACCCGCTCCTCGGGATCGGGAACTCATTCACGTGTGGTCCAGAGCAGCACCAGTCGTACCTCTTCAGGCAGCGCTAAAAAACGGCGCTTGAACGATAATGACAGCGATGCCTCCAGCGTGGTCGGTGGAACTGTTACTCGCACACGAGTCGCCCAGCAGGCCTCTGCCAGCGGTCGCGTGACCGTGGACGAAGTGGACATGGAGGGCAAATATGTACGGCTCAGTAACAAGTCTGACCAGGTGAGAAGAAAAAGGAGCTTTGGCCACCAATAAAAAGGAATGAATTATTATTTACTTTTTATTAAATTAATCTTCTTCCTCCAGGATCAAACTATGGGTAACTGGCAGGTGAAGAGGCAGATTGGTTCCGGCACTTCCATCGTCTACAAGTTCCCACCAAAATTTATTCTGAAGGCAGGACAGACTGTCACAGTATGTATCGATTTACCACATTATAGTCACCTTTAGTTGCTTTTGAATTCCTGACTTACTTCAGTGTCTCTCTGCTGTCAGATTTGGGCCTCTGGAGCTGGAGGAATCCACAACCCTCCTTCTGACCTGGTGTGGAAGACCCAGAACTCTTGGGGCAGTGGAGATCTGTTCCAGACCACCCTCATCAGCTCCACTGGGGAGGTGGGATCATGTTAAATCAAACCATGCAGCCAGCTTTGTTTGAATAAGGTTTTATTTGATTCAAGGTAGCCAAGTGACTCATTCACTTCCCTTTTTTCTTTATTTATTTGTGTTTCTCCAGGAAATGGCCATGAGGAAGGTCACACGCACTCTATTCCAGGATGAGGATGATGATGATATGGTACGTAATCACTAGCATGTCTCAAAAAGTTAATGTAGTAATCTATTTTTTTTATATATATATTTTGAGTTTTGCCAGGTTCAATTAAAAACATGAAAGTGCACAACACCAAGACCAAATGTAGCTCGATTGATGTGAATAAGTCTGGCTTCACAAAGTAAGACTAACGTTTTAACATGACTTTTTGATGAATTATTGCTTTAGGTCGACCGAAATTGAACACATTTTCTGCACAGTATAAAGTGTATAATGTGTTACATAACCACTTTGAACATCATCTTGTTTCTTTACACAGTATACTTTTGTTAATGGCTGTTTGTTGGGTTTGTTTGGGTGTAGCCTTCTCACGGTGAATCATAGCGCTAAAATGAACTGAGAGCAGGCAGAATTCATCTCTATAATAAGATCCATATCCGTTCTCAGTCTCAGTTGCTCTCTGTTTACTGTCTCCCCCTGCAGGCCGCCCACAGCACATGCGGGGATGGTGAGTATAACCTCCGCAGCCGTACGGTGGTGTGTGGCTCATGCGGGCTGCCGTCAGATAAAAACAACAGCTGTGTGTCGGCCAGCTCTGGAGTGTCGAGTGCATCTCGCTCGTTTAGCAGCGGAGGGGGGCTGCCTGAAGCATTTGTCTCTCCCTCACACTTTATTGTGAGCAATGACAAACGCAGACAGGTTTGTATTTTTTTTATTTACAGTAGATGAGTTGCACCAGTATTTATTTATTTTTTAAATTTCTGTCTCTTTCTGTCACTTTATTTTGAACTTTCAAATATTTTGTGTTAGATGACATAATCTGGTGTGTGTAAAAAAAAGAAGAAGAGTTTGTTATTGCGTTTAGTCTTAGATTAAAAAATGATAAAGATTTTTTGTATATTATAATTTTATTTTAACTGTTTTTAAACAAATATTTACAACATAACCTTAAGAGTAAAATAATTAATTAAAAAAAACATATCCATGTAACATTTTTTGTCTTAATTAAAAAAATTTTTTTTTTAATGAATCGGATTTTTGTTACTAAAAAAAGAACATTAAAACTTTTTAAATCAATGAACAATGAATCAGTGTTATTTTAAGTTAATTAAATAATAATAATAATAATTATAATAATAAAAATGATTTTGTTTGTAACTAAGACCTAAAACAACAATAGCATCTGAAAAACTTAGTAGCAAAGTTTTAATGTATTTTAATGTTTTTAAAAATCTAATTTTACGATTAAAAAGATGAACAAAAAATCCGAAAAAATTAAGTTGCCAAAAATTGCTTTAATCGATTTGATTGATTCTTTGCTACTTTGATATTATCTAGATTTTTTTGTTAACATTAAATTATGATTTAATGTTTTGTGAGGAATTTATTATCAGTAAAACAGAAGCATTGTAATAAGCAAAGGTTTGCAGAAGTCTTATTAAATTTACATTCATTTCCCTCTCTCTCTTTCTCTCTCTCTTAGGCTGGACCCAAACTAGACAACTGCTCCATTATGTAGGCAAGCTGTAGACAGCCCTGACCATCTGTCCTTTCACACAAACCAGGAGGAATTCATCCAACAATTAGTTTCTTTTTGGATTATGTCTTATTATTACATGATATATTTTGTACTTCAGTTTTTGTTTTGTATTTCATAATCTGCGGGGTAGATTTTTGGCTTTTGTATGGCATAAGGCTTCATACGCTGGCAGCTTGTAGGCTGTAGTTTGCGATTATTATGTACAGTGTTACTCTAATATATTTGCATGGTGGCCTGGCAGCAGCTTCAAAATAATCGTACTGTACTCAGGGAGAGAGGCGAACGGAGCACTTCACACTCACACCATGAGCTCTCAACGGGAATGCTGTCGGAATGCAACACGCACAGTTATTACACCTTCTCCAAGACTAAACTCTCATTTTAGCGCAGACTGGCTATCTAGCTTATATATGAGGACAAACAGTGAGCGTCAGTTAATGTAAGACCGGAAATGAGGGCTCATTCGTTATTGTCCCAAACTTCGTCAGTAAGTAATTTGTCAGTAGGTTTTATGTTTTTTTTCGTGCTACCTCTTGCAGTTATGTGATCGAAATTATGTGCATCTACAAAAGGGAAAGGAAAGTGAGTAATTCTATGCAGTTTTGTTACAATAGAAATACAGATCTTCTGGATGTAAAACTGCTTCGTGCCTTGATACAATTGCACAGTTGAATAGGTACTTTGTGTCATTTGGCAGTGCGTGTACAAGCTCTGACTAGACAGCAGTATGTCGTGTCTTGCGTAATAAGTGTTATAGGATGTTTCTGAAAGACTTGAAGCAACTATAAAACTAATCCAAAGAAAAGCTCCTTAGCAGTTTGCAATTGCCAAGACGTTGTCAACATGTTAAACAAAAGCTTACTAATTGTTTTAGAAGGAAAACTTTTGAAGTTTACTTGCAGAGAAAGACATATCTGATGTATTATGTTACCGGAGAATCATGTTGTGTTTAAAGTACTGAGTACTAAACTATTGCCGGTTTAAAGAGATGTATTTTTGTTTCAAAGCTTAGAGGCAGAATAATTAAATATGCAAAGTGACCACCGTCATTCCCAGCTTTAATGCTCTGTTATTTTTATGTTTTTTTATGACACTTGAAATGTTTGAGTTTTATTATAAACTCAAATTTACATGTACACTAAAACATCTGTATTTCTCTATGGGACTGAGTGTTGATTTGCTCTTGTCACTCCTCTCTTGCAGTAGATGATCCAGTTCCTCATCTGGACCGCTGTAAGGCTCCAGTAATCTGAGCAGTCTGTCCTTCCCTTCAGTGCACACATGTCCAGTCCGTTTAGGGCAATTTGAGAACCAAATTCAAGACTTAAAACAAAAAAATTTGTTTCAGAAAGTTGGAACAGCTTTCATCATAGGAAATTAAGAACATAACCGAGCCTCCCACAGCTCTCCAGACAGAGGAATGGATATTGCTGACATTATTGCTTTGCAAAGCTTTGGGTTTCTAAAGGTGAATTTTGGGATAGTGTATCTATTTTTTCTATATATACTTAAGAATTGTGGTTTTGTATTTCCACTTAAATAGCCATTGACATTATTGTAATAAGCCATGTATTTTCGTTTTTTGAAACTGATAATGGATTTCAGTTGTTTATTTGTTGGCATCTTTGGCAAAGTTGCCTTATGCAAAGAAAGACTTACTGATAACCAAATCTAGAGTGATAAACGAATCATGTTTCACTTTATTTTGAAATGTTGTTTTTAGTTAGATGGCTAATTTCGTGAAGGCTTTGTATAAAAAAAAAATCAAACAGACTGCAGGGCAATGCAGGGATTTTTTTTTTTGTCTTTATAATTATCATTTACTGTTTTGTGAGAAATTTCAGAATTGTTGTGAAACCTTGTTATAAACTGCCTTTAAATTTTTTTCCAGTTGTAACAAATAAAACCTTTCTGACTTTTTCATTTGCTCTCTGTGTGTGTGAGTGGTATTGCGTGTGCGAACATTTGACTATTTACTGTTGATGTTTTATTGAAACTCTATTTATTTTTATATAATTTAGGCTATTTTATTTTAAAGTCTTGTTTTAGTACCATCAAAGTTAAAAATGGAGAGAGTTTCAATAAGAAGCCCGATTTTAGATATTGATTGATGAAAGGTTACATGTTTAGGCCTTTATCTACCGATTACAATTTATTAGGAATTACGATTTATGAATTACAAAACACGCATACATCACGTTTCACAACGTGCTGACGTTTACCTCAAGCGTGAGCTCACGAACGCGCGGTTGACAGTTACCCGGAAGCGATGGTTTATTGTGTAAGAAGTTTAACATATTACTAGCGTTTTTTTTTCTCACAGACACTTTATAGTTTCGCTTCAGAAAACATTGATTCATCAGCTGCAGCCGTATGGATAAGAGTTGTGTTCGTGTTTTTTAAGCGTCAACTTGGGGGACCCTTCTATGTACAATAAATGAGTCCGAAATAAACTGATGGATTATTTTCTACAAGTCTCATCTGGGTCCCCATTAGGGTGAGCAACTTAAATTACAAAATTAGCATTTTTGGTTGGAGTATCACTTAAATCACAGACAACGAGATTCATGACAAGTTGTGCTTGAAAACTTTGATTTTATTTACACTATTTACAATTGTTATTGGTTGAACTCAACTGACATTCATAGTAAAATGTTCCGAATGTTGGATCTTACAAACACGAAAACTTGTTCTGTAGCTGTTAAAAATGATATTATTTACACCCTGATTACCAGATTAGATAAGAAACATGAATAGCATTTAAAACAGAAAAATATGTAGCATTTAACCCATTAATGCCCAGATCAGATTTTCTTTACTTGCACATCTTTTATATGAGCATATGTGCCATTCTTTTGCAGTTTTTCCACATAAGATTTAATACAGCAATTTGTGATAGGTGAAAAGATTTTTGTAGTGAAGCTCCAACAAGTCATCACATGACATCCAGCAAGTGTCGAAATCTCTTTCTAAGGCTGTCTTTTTGTATGCCAGTAGTTAAGCCACCCAAAAATATTGTCGGAAGAAAATGAGAAATAAAGTCCTTGGCAACATCCACAGGCTTGAATGGGTTAAATGCCTGTAAATGTGATCTTTTTCTCCATGAACGTTCAGTGGTTGTTAGTGTTGTCCAGCAGATGGCAGTATTGCGCAGTTTTGGTGGCATCCATCCATTCATCTGTGGTGGGCAGTATTTCACGATCCAGTTTGTAAAGCTGACTCTTGTGTTTGGCAGTGAGTTTTGCGAAGAACCAAAGTCTGTAAGGAGATCAGTGGGGCAGTCTTCGTGGCGATGGAGAGGGTGGTCTCCGCACTGGGGGCAGATCATAATGCCCAGGAATGTGGCTGTTGATGGGCAGATCATAGTGATTCTGAGGTTCCTGTTCCACAACGTTGCCAAGGGAACAGTGTTCTGAAATACAGTGAACAAACATATTTTAAATGCTGTACCAGACAATACTCCAAAGCCATCATGTTGTCATGTACCCTTATGGCAAAAAAAAACAAAAAACTTTAAAATCATCTATTTCATATTAACATATTTTGGTCATTTTTTAATATATTGTTAATCTAAATATATTTGTATTGTCAAAAATATAAATTAAAAATGCATTTTGCATCTGGCCCTCTGAAGTAAATTTTGTAATGTATTTTGGCATTTGAAAGTAAAAAAATATATATATACTACATTTAAAAAATATATTTCCCAAAGCTGTTGTTTACAGCATATATATTTAATATTAATATTAAATATATTATTATTAATTAATATTTTAATATCTATCTATCTATCTATCTATATATTAGACTTGTGCAGGTATTCGGTAATGCGATATATCACGGTAATGAATATGCACGATATTGTTATCCTGGGCACTTCTAAATATAAAAATGTATAATTACTAATTGTAGACATTTTAGTTACTAAAATATAATTTTTTTGTCAACATTCTCACATCACAGAGCAATACCCAATTTATTTTAATATAACTACCTCTGCATGACAGAGTGGAGGGAGTCATAAGCGGTGGGCTGATTTCAGTGTAGGATCTTTCACGAGGCACTGCAGACTTCATCTCCATGTAGCTGCTCTCCGGAGGACAAGGTGGCAGGCCAGGCAGATCTTTGATGGTGGCATATGGGTTCTCACTGTTGAGAGAGCTGCTGCTCACTGCCACACATGAATCCTTCAACTCTGCAACCACATGTTAGACACAACACAGATATATAGAAGAACATGTAGAAGAAGAATATCTGGGGGACTTTTACCTTTGTTGTAGTGCTTTCCAAGAGTAGCACTATAGCTGTAACTTCGATCGATGCCAAAAGCCCCTGCAAACACAATAAGACCTTATTCAATTTACTTGGACAGAACAAACTAAAAATATAGTGCAGTCAAACGGTGAAACTGTTTCCCAGTATCTATTACCTGGATCTTTAGGTGGCTCCTGGTGTTTCCAGCCTGGAGGAAGAGTTGCATTAGTGTCAGCCACAAACAGACCTCTCCTCTCTCTCTCCATGTTCTTCAGACTGCAGAACAGCTGGTTGTTGGTGTTCTGTCAAACCGTGAGACATAAAGGAAAGTTGTGTTTGTTATATGTGCAAAATTCTGCTTTTGTAATCAATACTGCACAGCCCACTACTGCTGACAGTGATAACTGATTAGAGGGTTATGCATAAATAATTGTATAAATTAAGAAATAACCAAATCTTATGGAAGTCAACTTCTATAGAAGTGCATTTCCACCACACAAGAAAAACATGCTTTGGTAAATCACAGTTATGACAAATTCATAATTATAGTATTAAAAAGTAGAAATTATGACATACCAAGTCTTAAAAAGAGATATATTATGAATTATGAGATTTTTTTATGAGAAGTCAATAATGACATTAAAAGTAAATACAAATATTTGGTTATCCTTTATTTTAAGGTGTCATTGTTACAGTGTAATCATACATTTACTGTAATGTACTGTACATGTACTTACTATATGGTTAGGGTTTGTCTTAGGGTAACTTGCATGTAATTATGCATAATAATAATTATTATAATAGTATGTACATGTAACCAGTGTTGGGAAGGTTACTTTGGAAATGTAATAGGTTACAGATTACAAGTTACCCTATTTAAAATGTAATAGTAGTGTAACTTTTTCAATTACTTTATTAAAGTAATGTAACTGATTACTTTTTGATTACTTTTCTAAATTTCTAATG
>NW_015631496.1:413596-444416 GCF_001515625.1 Sinocyclocheilus rhinocerous
AAAGAAATCAGTTAAATCTGTATGTGGATGTGTGTAAATATTCAAATGTAATCCCCTTTGTAATCGTTAACATTTTCATAAGTAACTGTAATTTAATTACACATTTTTTCTTAGTAACTGATTACAGTTACATTTATTTTGTAATTAAATTACGTAACGCCGTTACATGTAACTAGTTACTCCCCAACACTGCATGTAACATATAACAAGTACACCTTAAAATAAAGTGTTACCAAATACGTTTTGTACTAATGACTTTTTAATCTCATAAATTAGAATTGTATCTCAATTTTAATTTATACACTTTTTATCTCATTTTTACTAATTGACTTTTTATCTCATGAATTCATTACATTTGAGATGGAAGGTTAATGCAGTTAAATAGACTGCATTCTGGGATACACTGAACATTTAACTTTTAGCTTTTATTCAAAGTGACTTACATATGAGTAACATTTGAAGCAATTTGTGACAGAGCTAACAAAATTCATAGTGTACAGGTTGGCTAATGACAATTTACATACTGTGCACAATATTCATATAGTAAGAGTAAAATGCTAGTATGCTAATCCAAACATGGTATATACCATGTTATTGTACATATAATACCATAGTATTACTCACCTTGATGGCTCGGTCCTGGTTGTTGGGCAGGTGTGGCAGTGGAGGTCTGTTCTGAGACAGTGTGTGGTAACTCGGGTTTGAGTAATAGTGATGGTAGCTGTGTGGAACATCTACAAGAAATAAGCAAATACAAAATAAAAATGTTTATAAATACATCAGATTTTTAGTATATAAATTCCTTATCGTCTAATTTGTGCAAATGAGGCACTACTGAAAGTATCAAAAACTCCTGTGGCTCATACCTGGCACAGCGTACTCTGAACTGACGGTGCGGGTTGAAGAGAAAGACACAACGGGTGTGTTGCTCTGCTTGTCCTGCTGTCTGCGCCGATACAACAACAAAACAGCCAACAGGAGCACAACCAGAATCACCAGCAACACAATTCCTGCGATCGCACCCCACGAGTCCTTCTCCACCGGAGACACGGGCACCATCATACTCAGCTCTTGCTCTGAAAAACACACAGCCATTCACATTACACACACTGATAGCCATTAACATTTCAGTGTTTAACATACAGAAAATCAAATGTTTTTAGGCTGCTTTTAATACCTGGTTTGCAGTCCCCGCCTGGTCCAGGTGCACACACACAGTTTCCAGTGTGAGGGTCGCAGGAATGGTTGGGGGGACACGAGCATGTCTGAGCGCAGTTAGTGCCGAACGTCCCAGTCTGACACACTGCAAAGACAGACATTTGGCAAATGTTCGATGAACTGGTAGAGTGACAGACATATTGAGCCTGATCCAGGAATAAAAATGTATTTTCAGCTGAGAATTAGAGTATGACTTATTTATTCCGAAACCACATCCAGGAAATCTGGCAAACAGTATTTTCTAAGAGAAACAACTCTTAATATTCTACTTAAGCTTAATCATTGTAACACACTATGCAGTCATTTTCTTACTCAGTATTTTTGTCTTGTTTTCCAGTACAAATCTAAACATTCTTCAATCAAGATTTATTTACCTTAGATGCACTATGTTTTGTTTTCTGAGAAATGTATCAAAATTAAGTGTGGTTTTTGGTTAAAAAAAAAAAATATATATATATATATATCGGGTTAAGTAGTAAGGTAAGAAAAATCTACTTTATTCAAAAGAAAAACAAGTTTATTTTTCTAACCGCATTGGCAGACATTTTTCTTGTTTTACCTCATTTCATTTTGATTAATTTCTCAGAAATTAAATGTAACATCTTTGCATGAGATATGAAATAAAGCTAGTGAAATCAAATATTTTCTCATAGACAAGGTCTGTTGTCCAGAAACTCACATAAAGAGCAGTCTGGTCCAGTCCATCCGGCGGGACAGAGGCACAAACCATCCTGGTGATGACATGTCGCATTGTTGGTGCACATGCACACATTGCTACAATGGCGTCCATACCGACCCATTGGGCAGGCTAGAAGTCAAACAAAAACAGCAATTAAATGATTTATACAAGCATTAAAATAGAGCATTATACTGTAGACAATTTGCTGCTATGGAAGTTATAGGTTTAAAGAGATAATTCACACAAAAATTAAAATTCTGACATTACTTACCTTCAGGTTGTTTCAAACTTGTATGCTGTTATTTTTCAGTGAATAATGACTTAAATGGTCAACTTTTATGGTGTTTTTAGCCTGTGGTCACTATGAACAATCATTGTATGGAAAAACTGCTTCAAAATTCTCCATTTGTGTTTGATTTTTAGTTAAAAAGGAAATAATAGCAATTTACTTAAAGAAATTGGTCATATATATATATATATGACCAATTTCTTTAAGTAAGTCTTTGCATGTGTGTATCTAACCTTGTTCACACAGGTGTCCGGTATATCCAGGCAGACACAGACAATCGCCTGTTATGTGATGACAGGAGGAGGCATGTACACATGGTGGACACTGACGGCTGCACCTCTCTCCAAAGAGACCAGCACTACACACTATAGAGAAGAGAAGAGAGCACTGTCTAAACCAGCTCTAATGTGACCTGAGCTCTCAGAGACGCTGATGGATGCACAGGTATATATATATATATATACTCACCGGGGTTTTTAAAAAATTTTTTTAAAATTTTTTTATACTCACTGTGTTGACACTGAGCTCCCCAGAATCCGGGTTTGCACAGGCAGGTTCCCGTATGTGCCTGACAGGTGGCGCTGTTGAGGCAGGAGCAGGTCTGGTTGCACTGAAGGCCCCAGGTTCCCTCTGGACACTGCTGTGTACAGCGCAGCCCTGCAGAAAAAATTTGATGAGTTGCCTAAACTGTCATGTACTGTTTGAGGTCTAGTGCCCTATTTTTACTTGAAAAAAAAAAATCTAAGTTTCATCAGATTCACACTGGATTTTTCTATTTTTTTAACGAGATATCTCTCAGCCTCAGATATATTTTTATGACTCTCTGACTGGTGTACATACTGTAGAGATTTCAAAATTACTATTATTATATACATCACTTGAATCTCAAACATAAAAATCAAGTCAAGCTCAACAGATAATGAGGGGATTAATATAATATAATATGTAGGGTTTAATATTAATAATATACTAATATAATAGTATAATAAAGGTCTACACTGCATTATGAGTGATATCAATGGAGAGGAATAATTAAATATGCACATAATAGCACACTACTCATACTATCTTTGTAGTATGCAATATCTAAACCATTCACAGTATGCACATTTTCTGTAGTTGTGCAAACTTGACATACACATTTGCTGATATAGACCAGTGCATACTGCACAGAATACTGTATCCCATAATGCAATGCGCTTGGCTCATCCTTCTATTTCCTGAGTGACTGAGTGCTTCACTCATTATTTGATCAGCCAGAAGCTGCTTCTGCTTTAAACATTTATCACTTCATACTGTATACTGTTTTTGCATATTGAATAAAGTCCTACCTGTCCAGCCAGGTAAACACAGACACTGGCCTGTAACACTCTCACATCCTTCATCATGCAGACAGTCACATTTGTGTTGACAGCCTGGGCCGAATGTCCCGATCTGTTTAAACATGAATGGAAATATTGATTCAGAACGATCAAATAACTCTGAAATTATACAGCTTTAACATAATTACTACTTTAATTTGAATGATGGCCATGCAACATGTACTCTAAGCAAAAGAGTGTTATGCATTTGCCATCAGGTTAATAACTTTTGCTGATGGTGTAAAATTACTGCAGATGATTTAGGAGACAGATATGCTGAACAGACAACAATACAGATGTCAAATTCAGTTCATAGGAGAAAAAAGTGTGACTAAAAATGAATGACCTGCATCTTCTGAACTGGTTTTTGTAAATCAAATACATGTGCATTGTAGATATTTGACTTACTGGACAGGGCTCGTCACAGGAAGCTCCTCTCCACCCTGCGGTGCACTTGCAAGAACCATCAGCAGGGTGGCAGGATGCTCCATTTACACACTGACATGTGAAGTTGCAGCCAGGACCCCATGTGCCCTCTGAACATGCGATAGAACAGTCAAGCCCTCTCCACCCTAAACACACACGCACAAAAACACTGTTGGGGTGGCATAGATAGATTAATTCCTGAAATAATTAGTTCATTCTTTCTTTTAATGTGTACCAGAACTTACCTTCCTTACAGAAACATGTTCCATCGATAGGAGAGCAGGCTATAGAGTTTACACAGGTACAGGGAGACAAGCAGCCCTTCCCGTAGAAACCATCCTCACAAAGCTTCTCGCAGTGTAGTCCCTACACACACACACACACACAGGAATATTAATGTGGAATATTACGTGGTATTGAGGAAGTTATTTTGTTTGTGATCATATCTGTCCACTCACTGTGTATCCGGGTGAACAGTGGCACTGGCCCGTCACCGTGTCACACACCCCTCCGTTCACACAGAGACAGGGCTCCAGGCATCCGTTACCATAATAACCACCAGCACAGGTTTCATTACAATATAGCCCCGCCCACCCAGGCTGACAGGTACACTCCCCCTTCAGAGGATGGCAGCTGTAATATCCATGACACAATTAATATATACAATTACTCAAGCTAATCTTTTTTTGTTATCAAACAGCATTTGGTTAATAGAATGATCAGCTGATTGGTCAACCCAAATAGTTTGTCTTTGTTCTCAGTGTTGTTATCATTAACTACACCTATTAAATACATTAAAAATAATAAATATTAAGATTAATACGTTTGTTAATGGAAATAAAGCTGAAATAAAATATAAATATCAGATGAAAAACTTAAAGGAATAGTTCACCCAAAAATTAAATTCTGTCATTATTACTCACCCTCACGTCATTCCAAACCCGTAAGACCTTCGTTCATCTTCGGAACACAAATTAAGATATTTTTGATGAAATCGGAGAGCTCTCTGACCCTGCATAGACAGCAACGCAACTGAAATGTTCCCAGGTCCAGAAAGGTAGTAAGGGCATCGGTAAAACAGTCCATGTGACATCAGTAAATCAACTTCAGTTTTGCGAATCTACGAGAATACTTTTTGTGCGTGAAGAAAACAAATTCAAATTCTTCTCCCCTGCGTCACCGTCTTCCGCCATTTGAGAGTACCACGGCGCATGCTCGGCGCTTTCCAATGAATGCAAACAACAATAAATGATGTTATTTTTGTTTTCTTTGCGCAAAAAAGTATTCATGTAGCCTCGCAAAATTGAAGTTGAGCCACTGATGTCCCATGGATCGGTGCTGGATCGGAATGATGTCCGATGTCCTTACTACATTTCTGGCTCTGGGAACATTTCAGTTGCGTTGCTGTCTATGCAGAGAGCTCTCAGATTTCATCAAAAATATCTCAACTTGTGTTCCGAAGATGAACAAAGGTCTTACAGGTTTGGAACGACATTCGGGTGAGTAATTAATGACAGAATTTTTATTTTTGGGGTGAACTATCCCTTTAAATGAAAAATAGAAAATTAAGTTGCCTCGGCAATGAACTGAAATAAGATTAAGTACTAATATTATATATAATATTATACTAATAGTAACTGAAAATTAAACTGTAATAAAAATAAATTAAAACTGTATAGAAAAATGACTAAATATTCAACTAAAATTAAAATAAAAACATTAAAATAAAAGCCAATTCAACATTTTAATAGAAACTACAATAGTACATAAATAATACTAAAGTAACACTGGTTCTGAGAACAAAAGGCATGTAATTTTCTCTTGAGTTCTTGTAGTTGTGTTCACACTGTGGCAAATCAAAGCTAGTGATCATCAGTAACAGACATGGAAGCACACAGCACACCTGAGAGTGTTTTGTGAGTTGCAGAGGCAGCGGTGTTCGCAGTGCATGCCGTAGGTCCCGTCAGGACACATCCTGTGATCACAGCGTGGACCCTTAAACCCCGGCTCACACAGACACCCACCGTGGATGTTATAGCACCGGGCTCCGTTAGCACAGTCACACACACCCTTACAGTCCTCACCGTATGTACCCACCGGACACTCCTCATTACACCTTCACAAGAGACACACATGCTCACTCAAGAGGGAATCATACAGTATAACCATGCTGCTCAAATAACTATCAGAGGCTTTACTGTGGATTTCAGACTTTTTCAAGATTCTACAAATCCATAATTACATTATGGCCAACTACAAACAATAAGTTGTCACACATAAGCAAACAGTTGTCAAAACAAGTGTCAAGTCTGTTCTGATAGGACTGCAGATAATAGAGAAAAATCAAGCAAAATGCAAATCTTAAAATTATGCAGACCTTTCTCCAGTGTAGCCTGCATCGCACTGACATTGGCCTTTTTCTGGATCACAGTGACCTCCATTATGGCACAAACATTCTTTAGCACAGTTTGGACCAAAACGGCCTGGTGGACACTGCTCAGTACACACTGCACCCTGAAACAGAGAGAGAGAGGCTAAAAATGGATGTTCAACAAAGAATAAATAAACAAACAAAAGAAAAACCCCACAGCCAATACACAGATTTCTCACCATCCAGCCAGGAGGACACAAACACACCCCTCTCCCCTGGCAGATGCCTCCATTCTGACATGGGCAGCGTGCAGGACAGCGGCTCGGTCGCATGCATGGCTCCTCGCACCTGAGCGACAGAGACACGTGGGGTGCACAGTGAAAATCGGATTCAAAATTCAGTTCAAACATGGACAGACAATGATAATGTTTTAGGACTGTAAAAATGTAAAACCACAAAAATATGGTGTAAAATGATTAAGGAATATTTCAGATGCACAATTTTTTGGCCACTAACCAAATAAGTAAATTTTTTACAATGACCATGTGAACTCCTTTGTACAAAAAGTCAAATTCTGAAGATTTCTGAAATAAATTTTTCAATTCAACTTTTCATTCATTATAAAAAACAATTTTCAAAATACTGATAAATACTATAATAGCATATAAATAATACTAAAATAACAGTTTTCCAGTACTAAGACACTCAAGTTTCCTTAGACTGGGTTTTTTAAATAAATGCAGCAAAGATAAGGAAGACAAATGTTTACTGTATATATGTACCCATGCATGACACAACATACTGTATTGTATATAATGTCAGCAAAATGCTTTAAAATAAGGATAATGTGAGGAATGTAAAAATATACATTTAGCATTTGAAATCCTTCCATAATACAGAGAGCAGTAAGAAACCACATTATTATTCTTAGGTACTTCCTGTACTCACAGAGTTCCAGTAAATCCATCTCTGCACACGCATTCTCCAGTGGTTTTATTGCAGGATCCTCCTGTTCCACACTGGCACTGCTGCAGACAACCCTGACCGAACGACTTTGCAGGACAGGGGTCCTGAGAGGAAGAAAATATGTTGAATTAAAATAATTCAACTTTGAATATACAGTAATCTGTAATATACTGTAACTTTATAGTAACGACATCATATATTTTACTTGAATAAAAGCAGGTAATTTACATGCTACCACATCCAGCTCAATAAAGAGGCTGTTGGTGTGTCTGTACCTGGCAGTGTTCACCAGTGTATCCGGCTGGGCACTGACAGCTTCCTTTAATAACGTCACACTCTCCCCCGTTCTGGCACTCGCAGCGCTGCCTGCAGCCTGGACCCCAATGCTGGGCATCACATGCTAAACACAAACTCAAATTCAGCTAAATCTGAGATATCGGCAAACACATATTATAAAGTCTGTTCAGATGCATTTACAAGAAGCTTTTCTTTGGATTAAAGTGGTTTTCTTATTGGTCTGACTGTGTTTGGTTATTTGAGCAAATCAGTGATAAAGGATTCCTAAATACTTCAGAGATTCTCTTGAGCATCCCTGGCATTTAGAGCATGACAAATTGATAGCGTGATTGACCAGAGAATTTGTACGGAGCTCAACAGAAGGAATGAGTTTCAAATGGGAAACTTTACAGATGGAATTTGGCCGGACCTCAGAGAGAGCTCAGGCCAGCGCTCACACAGGGATTGGATTTCGGTCATGACACAACCTTAACTGATGACACGTACCCTTTAGGGGTTAAGAAGAGGAATCCGTCACAGAAACAGACACATACACACACACACACACACACACACTCATGAAGAGCAAGTCAAGATGAAGAGCTCATTACCAAGAAAACTTCTCTGGAACTCAAAGAGATCATTAATCAGTGAGGATCTGAGCTCATTTGGCTTCTATGATACTAGTTAACTTCTTTATTCCAGTGTATTTAATGGTTTTGATAGGACAAGATATACAGTATAAAAATTATATACACACACATATATATATATATATATATATACCTGTATATACATATATATATTTTATTTAAAAAACAATTATTTTTTTTTATACTACCATTCAAAAGTTTAGGGTCAGTAAGATTTTTGCTGTTTTGCTGCATTTATGTGGTCAAAATTCAGTAAAAACAGTAACATTGTGAGATATTATTACAATCTAAAATAACTGTATTCTATTTTAATATATTTTAAAATGTAACTTATTACTGTGCTGGCAAAGCTGGAATTTCAGCAGCCATTACTCCAGTCTTCAGTGTCACATGATCCTTCAGAAATCATTCTAAGGGTACAATACACAACAGTGTCTGTGTTTTTGAAAGTTTCACATACCGTTGACAACATTGTCAAAACAATCCCACACTGATCTGCGAAAAAGACTAAAACTGCTGTATTACGTATGCCAGGCCAGTAGCTGGCGATGTCACTTTGAAAAGAAACACTATGCACCTGCTCACATACTGTATCTATAGACTTAACACGCAATACACATGCGCATGACGTCACTGTTTTTACAAATTTTTATTATAGTTTTTAGATATTCTGCAGACTTTGTTTGGTTTATTCTACACTATCTTCTACTTCAGGACAGAGTTTTAGGCTACGATTACACTGGTGCATTTTCATTTTGAAATGCATAACTTTTGCTACGGTTACGCCTGTTGTTTACACTACTCCGGCATTTTTGGCCCCTTGAAAACGGAGACTTTCGAAAACGCTGTGCAGACCCCGTTTTAGTTTGTAAACTCCGGGGTTGCGTTTCAGTGTAAACAGACCAAAACGGAGACTATTGAAAACGATGGCGTGGCTGCCCACATGTGCTCTGTGTGTAAACAATAACATCATTCTCATTGTTGTACGTGCATAAATGGTCATGTGACATGGCGTTTTCGGTTGTGTAGTGTGGACGGAGATCTGAAGACGAGGATCACCGTTTTAAAATGAAAACGCACTAGTGTAAACAGGGCCTTAGAGTCCTGGGGTCTGACATTCGGACAGCAGGGGAGGTGAATGATTTCAACACCCCATGTTCACATGTCAGGCTTTAGGAACTGGAGCTCAACAGCTGTCTCGATTCAAACACTGAGCTGACATACAACCAGTTCTCAAAGCAAATTCATACCACTTTAAACAGACAAGTGGAAACATCAAGAACTTGATTGATTTTCAACTCAAGGCTGCTTGCTTGATCATGAACTACATTATAAGTCCAGTTTTCTGTTCCCAAGCCCTCTGCCCTAATGTCCCTCAGGATTAATCAGCATGATCTGAAATGACAAACTTGTGATGGAATATTATAAACAATTAATATGAAGTGGATAATTTACACTCTCTTTGTTCATGTGAGTCACATGTTTATACTGTCTAAAGATGAAAATGAATCAGATATAAGTAGTTTTATCAAACAGCACGATTCCAGTAGATATGGAATGTCTTTTTTCAATGTGGGAAAATTCCTCTCTAATCCCTAAGAGAAAAGCTGTTGTTGGGTTAAAGGTCTAGTCTTAAAAGGCACTTTCCCAGAAGCCCTTACTTAAATAGTTAGCCGTGAATCTCTTTCTAATGCGAAAATGCTGACTATTATGGACATCCAACTCTAAATGCTGTTTTTGCTTTGTGCAGCATGCCCAGTACCTTTTAGTTTATTCTGCAGGCATTTTTTAAAAATATTTAATTACTTTATAATAATGATCTTATTTGTATAATTTTAAACAGACAAGAAGTTGTATAGCAGTTTGAAAGAGCTTGGCCTTTGGTCTTTCAGGACAGAGTGGGAGAAATGTGTATTTAAAACCTCAAACCTCTCTAATTTCCCACAAACCTCCCAACACACAGGCATTCAGGAAGTGTCAAGCCTCCTCCTGCCAATGCGAGCTAATAATGGGGTTTCACAGTCCAACCAAACAAAAAGCAGGACCAAATTAGAGAGAAAGGTCTTCTGCCTAGAGTCAGAGCCTTGAGTTTCCATTGCATTTATGTAAACACCACTTAGGAGCCTGCAAGGCATTGTACTCTTCTGAAATCACAGTTTTACAAATCATATCCGTATTACAGACCAAGATACTACAGTAAACACTGGCCGCTCATGTATTGGACAAAGTTGCAGAAGATCATGAGTTGATTAGTTATTTAGTTTAATTAAAAGCTTTTTTTTTGCCTTTTACGTTATGTTTTCATAGAACATCAAACTTTAATAAAATAATATAAATTTCCTGATATGAATCATACGAACCATTCAGTTATAATAACCCAAAATGATAAAGTGTTCAGATGGCTGCATCAGAAATCACGTTTGTTAATTGAAATATATATATACTGTATATTTCAAATTATTAGATGAACTATTAGATGAAAAATGTTGCATTGGCAACTAACTGAAATTTGTTTAAAATGAAATCCTGAAATTACTAAAACTAAAAACTAAACAATAAAAAATACAAATAAATAAAATTTAAATGTAAACATTAAAAAGCCACAAAAGGCTCGTAACAAAATCACTAAAAATAAAATGAAAACTGAATATATAAAAATAAAAGTTAATTCAAAATATCTAAAAAATACTATAATAGTTTGTAAATAATATTAAAATAACACAGGACTGCATTATTTGTATGTGGAGAAATGTGTAAAATCAGCAAAGAAAAGGAACAGAGTTAAGCAGAGAGCAGATGCAGAAAGAGGAGAGGGGGAAAAGAAAACAAGAGGAAAAAGAAAAGGGAGAAAATGGGGCCCAATAAAAATATGCACAGCAACAGCAACACTAACAAATGACAACACGTTCAAAAATGAATCCAGAACACTCAATGAAATAAAAAGGTATCTTAGAAGAAAGCAAAGAAGTTCCCTACTTTTTGAAACAGCTTTCATGTCAGCTTTTGCATTTAATGCTTTTAAATGCTGCACTTTTTGGTTGTTTTTGCATGTCAGAAAGAGAAGGAGAAAAAGTGTGACGCATTACTCACAGCTGGAACAGTCTTCTCCACGCCAGCCGCTCTCACATTGGCAGCGATCAGGTGCTACGCAGCGGCCATGGACACACTCCTTAGTGCAACGTGCTACACACACACACACACACATAGAGCAGGAAGGGAAAAACAAACACACAGAGAGATGAAAATACAAAAACAAACCATTCAAAACCATTAAGGTAGAAGTTAAACGTCAATTTAATACTCACGAACACATTTATTTCTGCTCTCATAGAAACCACGGCAGCACTGATACCTCCTCCGATAGTCCATTTTCACCACCTGCCTATAAAGTGTTTTATAGGTGATCCTGGAGAGTGAATGAGAGAACCTCCATTTTAACCATGGAAAAATAAATAATTCAAGACCACACAATAGTCATTATTTCATTATCACAACTCAGCTGTACTTGGAACATAAAGACTTCTGATTCAGTAGTTGTCTTGGATCAGCTTTTGGCACCTTCTTTTCAGAAAAGTATAATATTTAGAAATGTATTAAACATTCGGTACCTTTCCCATTCGCCTTATTTCAGATTAACCTTAAAAAGGCCTTTGGGAACCGTCGTAAGACCGGCAGGGAGAGTGAGATTGCATGCCAGCATTGTAATAAAGGGAGCGTGTGTGAACGCCAGCATCACAATTACTTGGATTCAAAGCAATTTTAAGATTGCACTGCCAAACCAAACAATCCCTCCAGTGACCAAAGCTGAAGGCCGAAAACCTCTGCAGCATGAAAGAATTCATGCTGCGTTTAGTCTAAGTCAGCTCAGTGTAACTGTGAGTAAATGCATGAGTGCGTGTGTGTTTGTCAGTGTATGTCACCTGTGCCGGGTGCATTTGTTAGCGTTCCAGGGTTCAAAGCAGGTCTCTTCATACTTCACTTGGTCGAAAGGTTGAGCATATGATTCCTTCACTGAAGTGGTGAAACTAGAAAGGAACAAAGATTCAGTCATGTTCATCAGTCACTTGTTTTTTGCATCATTCGACATAATGTACAACACAATTGCTGGAACTGTCCCCATAGAGTGTTTTGCTCATGGTTTGTAGTGTTCTGCCCAGTTTGTAGCGCTAAACCCGAGAAGAGAATTCATTTTATTCCCTCAGGAATTTATAATGGGTTTTTGGAATGACAGTTTTAGATTTATGAGTAAAAATAGGTCTGTGGTTAAAATTACTTGAAAAGGCTGTCACATTTTTTTCCTACATCATAAATGGGACTTTCTCAAAAATGTAAACTTTCTAATTAAACATTTTTTTTTTATGTTTAAGTTTGAAGGTTTGGTTTTCTCCCATTAAAAATGATTGCCAAATATGATTTCAATCTGTAAAAAAAAAATCCCATCCATCCATAACCAAACAGCTTGTCCTTTATGGTTGAAGGAATTTGTTTTACTTAATTTTATTTAATTTTATGAATGAAGTAAATCATAACTCAAACTGTAAACTTTCTGATTTAAAAGAAAAAGTTTCAATGTTTAAGTTTAAGTTTGAAAAATGAAGTAAATCATAACACAAACATGAATTTTGAAACCATTGTGTGATAACCGCCTTAAAAAGCTCTTTCTTTAGAAAACTCTTTCTAAAGAATATTTTTGGAGTACAAATTACTCATTACCAATAAATATTGAGTAGTTTAACACAAGGTAGTTTAACACAAAGTACATTTTAAATATAAGCTCCCTGAAATGAAAGCAAAGGCACTCTAAGTTGATACATATAACACAACATAATTTATTCTTAATCATAATATGGTTAGTTTATTGATATTGAAGGCTATATGCTTAATATGTAGCTCTGCTTGACACATTTTGAATCAGGGGGTCCCTGCTCCATGTCTCTTATCGCTCCTGAAAAATGTTGAAGACCCCTGGTTTAACATCTAGCTTATGAACTTACACTTTTATACTTACACTCTCACTGTATAAAATAAAAGATATTGCTTGAAACAGGTCTTGATATAATAAGCAATTTTGCTACTTGGGTAACTACTTGGGTATCTTGTTTTAACATTTCCGTTATATTGAGATATTTTGCCAGGATTTTGGTGCTGTTGTTATTGTTTGACTTGCAGACATTGATCTACAACAGCAGTTTTGGCTGCCAGCATGCATTGGAGCAGATTATCTCGACTTGGCATTGGCTTTCTGAGCTCTGTATTGGAGCAGATGATTCTTACCTTTCCCATAAGCTGCAAACATTTGGATCTCGGGGGTCCAAAGACAATGACAGTTCACACACACAGCCCAAGACAAACAGGACCACACAGATCTCCGCCGTCTTCATCCTGCTGTAAAGAGAAAAACAGTCAACTAACTTATAAAACTCTGCCCCTCAGAACTGTTGATGTGACACTGCAAGGCCAATGCAAAACTCTCCTTCCATTTTAAGACATATTGAAGCCATCTGGTTTTATTTATGAGGATGCTTTAGGCACTCCGTAGGAAAGGGACAGACAAGTCTCCCATGGTGAGGATTTCTGAGACTAACAGCAGCTTTATGAGCACATGCTCTCACACACACCTACACAGTCTTCAGAACAATATCAGGATACATACTGGCTCTATAAGGAGTCTTTTCCTCCAGTATAGGAAAATTGCAAACCCTGAAGTGTCACAGTGTTAACCTTCCCTGTCTGGACACCTAGTGGAATTACTATTGTGTCTAAGAAGGTTAGCAAACGTCACGTGGAATGAAAACATGGTGTTCTTTCTTATAAATTAAGTACTATATTGAACAAACATAATGAGGAATGTAATTCCAAAATATAAAACTATTTTGTACTTCTGTGTCTGCGAAAGGGTTTGAAGGGAAAAAAAAATTATAAATATAATTTATATTATATTTATATGGGTTGCTCCCAAGGGGAACATCATATTTGGGAGTCCGTGGCATTAAAAATTATTTAAACCCCTGGTCTAGTATACTTTATGAGTGAAGGAAACTCTTTAAAGTGAATCACAAATCATCAATGCCTGTTTGGTTTGAAAATGAATAAAGAAACAACTTTTGCAAAATAACACTGAAAAAGTCATATGATAGGTCAGTTCATCATCATCACACGCAAATCCTAAATCAAACTAGACACAAACAGAACAAAAGAGACCAGAATATTGTGGGTAGATGTCAGGTTTTCATTAAGAGCTATAGGATTTAATAGGTCCCCTTACTGGGGTGGAGTATATTATCCCTGTTCTTTCTGTTTTTTTTTTCATTAGAAAAAGTGTTCGAGACCACATTAGGATTCCTGTGAGCTGAGAAACTAGGAGCATGTTTAATGAGCAGTGCACCGCGACAGAGAGTCTGTGACAAACAAGTGGTTTAAATCTACTCTGAACCTGAGGCTGCGTTAATTGCATTTACGTCTAAGAAAACAACAGTTTTATGCAGGAGCAGATGGATTTTTTGGAAATGGCGTACTTGTCTCTAGCAGGATATTTGGCATGTGTAAGGATGCTGACTGTTCAAGTGCTACCTCAATACAAAATCCATCACATAAGTTTATGACATAAACAATATTAATGCCAAGTTCTGTCATGGCACAGGCTGATGGGTCCTTAACGTAAACTGATGATATTCACCGCATTAAACGACATGGCACAAGCTAATTGGTTCATGTTGCTTACGCAGCCAATGAGCTTACTGCTTTACATTTAAATGGCTGGTTATTATTCACTTGAGCATTTTGCAGTTCCTCTGAAACCCTCCACCTTCCCCAGCTCCACCTGTATAGATCTGCTACGGGTTATTTTATATGCTATTTGTGCAGCAGCAGCATGTCTTAATTTTTTTTATTAAAGAAAACAGTGCTGCTTTTTTTTTTCTTTACACAGAAGAATATAAAATGTTTTTTAGAATACTATTTATTAATGCATTACAACAAAAGAGCTGATGGATTGATGGGTGACGGTGGAGGCGAGGGAGCTAGGAGCCGAGGTGGAGCCACTGGGTCTACGGGCACGCACGCACGCGCGCACACACACACACACACACACACACACGGTAACATTCACAATAACCGACAATACTAGATTACAAGAGACAGGAACTTATAGGGCAGATAACGAGGGGCAGACAGGTGAACACAATGAGGGTAATTAACTAATGATTATACGGGCTAACCAACACAAGGGGAAGAAACCACAACAAACAGTCCACAGGGGTGTTACACTGCTAACTAACAAGTGAATATATTACAAGTGACTTGCAAGTATATTGCGAGTGACTTATGAAAAAGAGCCAGTTCATAAGAGTCATTTGTGCACTGTTCGTTCGTTGCTGCTTGCAGGAAAAACAAGTTTAACTAACTGTCTAGATTTTAAATTGCAGTTGCACATATTTTTTTATTTTTTGTAGCATTGTCCATTTGAGTCACAGCCTGGAGTTCCAAGTAAGATTCAAGTAAGTTTGATCACTTGCTAAACTGTTGCAGGGCTGCAGGGCTTTGAAAGGTGCAGTATTAAACCATGAGTTGATTTTAATGAGCCGAACAGATGCCGCGCCCGCACTCGACTGCTTTCATGTGGACAAATTATGGGGAGGACGCATTACATGGCACAAACAAGAAGGGAGAGAGAGTGAGGGATTTCTTTCATCAACATTTTGTTTGCATCTGACACCAAGGATTGGTGCCACATTAAAAATGAGTACCATACGGCAGGATATTTTTAGGGGACACACTCACAAAAGTCAAACGTTCAGCATCCGAGTAGTAGCGTGAGTGAGAGCGCTCTGATCACCCAAACCAAAGATGTTCTGTCATTTAAAAGGCCCCACAATGCTGCTCCTGGGTGAAGATAAGGGCAGAATGGAAAATGAATGAAAACACATGTAGTCATCTGTTTCTGGCTGGGTCAGTAAAGCACAGTCCTCATGCTCGGGAAGAGTCCAAAGTCAATGCACACGATAATCATTCACACAGATATGAGCTTTTCATGCAGTCGGATATTGTGATTGAATTGGTTTTAACTAGACAACTGGGAAGACTATGTGTGAGTCAATATCTCATTAGAGTGTTCGCATGTTTGCTACGAAACTAATCATGTGACATGATGCCCAAAAATGACTGTCATGAACTGGTTTTATTTAACAAGCTAGTGAAAAAGATTCATGAAACAGCCTTATACTTGCTCGTGGGTTTGAATCAGACTCATTCAGTAAGTGAAACGTTCAGAGCCATCACATATTTCACAACTCAATTTCGCTCAGTGTACAAGAGTAATTTGTCTGTTACGTCCGATTTGACATGAACTTAATTGTTTCCGGTTCTATACTTTAGGTTCAAGAGACTTGCATCAGTCTATTTATTGATGGCTGAATTCGGGAAGAGCACAGCTAGTGCTATTATATTTTCGCCATCTGTATTCTTTCTTTCTTTCCTTCTTTTTTTCCAAACAGACAGCATTATTCTTAGAAAACAGAGCATATTTGCTACAATAGAGATTCAGTATCAAATTGCAACAAATACTTCAAGACCAACAGTTTATATACCTTAAAACATCGTGCAGCATTGTCCTTCAATGCAGCACACAGCAGTGTTTGTTTGTAAATGGCTAAAGAAACTATATGCACTCGATGAATTTAAGTGTTTTTAAAAAAACATCTTTATCAAGGGATTCTGTAATTTCTTAACTAAAAAGGTGATGTCTTCTAAATGTTTCATTGTGGAAGCTAATGGCTCTCTTGTCTTTTTTTTGTGTGTGTGGAGCTTTGCTTTGGCCATAGTGTTGCGCCTCATGCTGTCTTTAAACATCCCGCCGTGTGCACTGTGGTTTTAAGAAACTGTGTCAAGTTAAAAAATAGTCCAAATTAAAAAAAAAAACGTCTCTTGAGATACCTTTATTCTGATCTATTTAGCATCTCCATTTAAAATCTTTTATGATGAGCCCCCTGAAATGTGTCTGACGAGGTAACTTTTTGCAAACTACTTTTGGAACAAAAAAAAAGAACATGCAGTCACAGTTTCTCATAAGTCTATTTCAGCTTTGATTGGAGTGAATTAAATTTGGATTAAAAAGGCTTTAGGTTTTAATGCTGGTGCATGGGGTTATTATACACAGACGCACATGGCATTGATCAGATTTCCTTATTTCCTTTCCTGTCCCTCTCTTCAACTGCTTGGGGCTGCATGCTAATTTAAGAAGAAAATATTAGTCATTATTTGGAACGGAGGGACACAGTGAAAGGAAAATAAGAAGAAAAGAAAAATGAGCCATCAAAAAAGACAGTCAGAAAGAGAGGGAAACAAAAAAGGAGAGCGAGAGGGGGAGAAAGGTTGCATAATAGCTCTGGACCCTATGGACCCGCATGCATAAATAGTCTCTCATATAACATCTCATATAATCATTCCAGTTCCCTCCAATTCCACAGACCACTGACAAATGTAGCAAAGAGCAGATATCCTGGCAGGATCCAACTAACACGCGCTCATTCATGCACAGAAACACATATACTGAGACTGCCAAACCTGCTATGAAGTATATTGGGGAAAGGCTGGAAAATTAGAAAAATAAGCTCTTAAACAGTCAACATGTCTTTCTAATTCTGCTGTTGTAGAAATACACTTCAACAAAGAATGAGATTTGTGTATTATTCGTAAAAATAACACATAAACCTCTACGCCCCTCAAGAGAGAGTCCAAAACTGACATCAGGACTTGGAAGATGCAGGACTGAACACAAATTCATGGCCATTCGGAAAATGAGCGAAATACAGCTGGAAAGCCAGTTTATTCGGCCCTTCCGTTTTAAGAAAGATATAGTGACAACACAACAGTAACCAGATCTTTGGGAACAAAGCCAGCTGAAGCTTATCTGTGAGTGAGGTCATACTGTATGCTTGCTTCTCAAAGCGTCTGTTCATACACACAATTTATTGTTGCATTTTATTTGAGACTGCAATTTTTACATTTCATTAGATTTAATTGGATCTTAATGGTTTGTTGTACTCAAGCAGAACAGTTTATTGCTCTCTGGAGTACTTGATAGGTCAATTTCGTACACTAAAAAAAATGAGTAGGATTTACTTTGAAATTAGTTTCACTCGGAAATTGCTAGTAAATGTTTTTTTTTTTACAAAGAATTACAAAGAAACTGCAAGTAACACATTAAATTAAATGTGAAATTTTGAAATAGAAATACTCAAATAGTATTTTCTGATAAAAAAATAAAATAGTTTTATTTACGACTTCAAAAAATTACAGTGTATAATAATGACCAGTAAACTTTATACTTTACACTGTAAAAAATTTGCGTGATTTTAACAGTAAAAGACTGTACAAATGCTGCAGTAAAAACCTGTTAATTGGTTAACAGTACGTTTCTGTACTGTATACGGTGAATAACTGTAATTACAGTTAATGTAATTTTACAGTAAAATACAAAAAAACAGGGTAACATTTTACTTAAAGCCTTTATGTATAATGCATTATAAAGGGTTATTAAAGGCTATAATGCATTACAATTATTCATAATGTGTGTTGTAATATGTTATATCTTGTCCTAAATAATTATAACCAAATTTAAAATGCATAGTGTAATGAATTGATAAGTGTTATAATGTATTAACAATGCATTATAAGGTGCATTACAAGGCATAATTAATGCATTAAAGCTATTTTTATAATGCATTATACAAGGCTTTAAGTAAAGTGTTACCAAAAACAGATTTTGGAAGTGAAAAAGAACAAGTCATTGTATAATTTACAGTGAAAACTTGTAAATTTATATTCCCAGAACTCCCTGCATTGATGTTTTTTTCATTGTAATAACTATGTTTATCAGTGTATTATAAAGTTACAAAACATATTAGTACTTCATTAGGAATATGAAATGTTTTTTTTTACTGTGAATTTAAATTCAGACTGTAAAACCTAAAATGTTGCTACCATATTTTTTACGGTAAAGTTCTGGCAACCACATCTGTCGGTATTTTACCAAAAATTTCAGAGATGTTTTTTTTACAGTGTAAACTAATCGCCAAATAAAGTAATATAATAGTCAAAGCAATATTTATAAATTTATTTGTAAATGAATAAAAAGTAGGATATTCAGTAGGATATATAGTAGTAGTATAGCCTGTATAAATCAATATATGATAATTATATGTCATTATATATTTCTCAGCAATAAGGTGGTAACATGTTTTTGAAGTAAGGAAACTCACATTTTCAGAGATGCAGGTAATTCACACTAATAATAATACACTAATGAAATGCTTCTCCAAGCATTATCTTTCTTATCAATATTGGTGCTAATCTAGCAATTCCATCTGGTACAGACATAAATACTCTGAGACAAGCAATATTAACTTCTTCTCCATTGTTGTTTCGTTGTAGTACAGGTAGGATATGACAGTTGGTCGGTGTGGTATTTGCCCCGCCCCTCCGCCACTGTGATTGGACAGCTGGATAAAAAGTGACAGTGACAAGTGATGAATTTTCCACAAAGTTTAACATTTTTTCAACTCTCAGTGCACAGAAAAAATAGCACTAAATGCTTCCATTGAAAACAATTGAAAAAATGCAGTAGCTCAAGAATAAAACGATGCTCACATTGAAAACAATCGAAAAAATACACTAGGCTCAAGAAAACAACACTTTGGTGGACACACGCACTTATTCTAATCATTCCAGTCTAAGCTTGCTCTGCAAACATCAGCAACACTTTTAACTTCTCCATGCTGGCAAGTCACAATGATATAAGCAGCATCAATGATTTTTATGCATACCTAGCTTCGCATCGGGTGGTTCTTTGCCTCAGCATTGTGCATTAAATTTGTTTTATGCACACCTAGCCATGCATTATCTCTTATACGATCACCTGTCTTTACATTATTGTAGGATTACAACGATTGTTGTTTGAGCTAGTATGCATTAATCTTCAAATCCGAAAGGAGACGAGTTCATGGCTGCAGTAACCACTCAAACCAAAGTCAAACTCAGTTTCAATCACATTCAACCTCAGCGAAAACAACCTCAAAAAACATCTCAACAGACTGAGAGTGAGCGAAGGGTTACTATAGTCTATTATAACAACGATCTGCTGCTGACCCGCTCCTGTTCTGGCAGTACGGATGCCACACTGTTGTTTACCTTGCCAGAAAGAGCAAAGAGATGAGGTAAAGGAATAATACAGAGCTGACTGTCATCTGACCAAAACCCCAGTTCTGGCTCAGACACACTAACTCCAGTTAAACCAGTAAATCTAAGTTACGGTAAACTGGCATAAAAGCCCCATAATATAAAACATCTGGGGCTGAATTTCAAAACACACTGTCAGCCTCCGCACCACAGAGTGTTTAGCTGGCTGTGGTCTGGGTTCAGTGTAGCGCCACATAGTGTGAGTCTTCAAGTGTGGGGGTGGGGGGTAGTGAACACCTCATCAATAAACCAGGGGTTAGTGAGTCAGTGCAATATTTAACTCCACCCCTTTTTCCATGTTTAATGCTACACTAATCTCAAAGGCTGTGGCGATGTGTATTTCTATGGTAAATGCTTGGGTTTGGCAAACCCACTGACTCACTATGAGTATTTTGTGTTTCAGATTCACACTGTAAAATCATATGTTTATGTCTCTGCAAGAAAAATAATTCTCACGCCAAATGCTTCTCGATTTGAGCTGGCTGGTTTTATGCAGCTTGGTGCACTTTTGTTTACGTACATTACCTACCTCATAAAAAACATTAGAGCCACACAAGAACAGCAGAGTTTGGTGGGATTGTGGGAAGGCGTCATATAGGGACCGGGTCTAAACCGCCAGAATATCCACTTACGGGCCATACAAGCCATAATTACAATGGAAAATCACATAAACTGGCAGCTAGAGTCTGTTCTGATGCATCTCAAGTGTCAGTGGATACATTTCAGTTGGAATGCGACTTTGCAAAGACAATTCATTTAGATAGGTTCAAAAATCAAAAATAAATATTTTGAGAAAAGTGTATTTTACATTAATGATGTTATAATTTAGCAGTAAATCCCCACTGTTCTTTTCCCCCATATTCCCCTATGTTGAGAGAACAACAGAAGCATCTCCACTTTTGATGAATAGTAAAAGCTGGAATGTTGACCTCTGACCTTTGAGGCCTTATTAGACACTGTTCAATTTTCACCAACACTAATTTCTCCCCAAAGCTTTGTTTCTTTCTGCAAACAGCAACACGTTTCTGTTTGTACTTTTAACCGAAAGACAAAACACAGAGCTTCGAGGGGAATGGCCGTTCACAGCACAGATGGATTTGTAATACTGTTCTTCACAGTATGAGTAACAGAGGTCTCAAACCCAAACACTCTTAGCAGATGAAGTGACATGTTGGCTGCTGTCTGCCAGCCCTTAAGCTAAAACACCCCTATACCAGCTTTCACATGCTGTTGCCCAAGAAATTGTGATGGAAACCATATAAACACCACTGTAAAGAAAATCTGAATGACTAAACATGCCTCCTAAAATAACCATCAAGTGCTTTTGTATTGTGTATTACATTTTAAGGTCTTTTATGTATTTTCTATTTCTAGTGTTTTTATTACATTTTATTTAAGGAATATAACATGCAATTGCAAATATTTTTGTACAAATGTATTTTGTCTATATAAAGTGTGTGTGTGTGTGTGTGTGAAATGCATATAATCAGTTTTATTATCGAATAATTCCTTTAGTACAATGACAAATAGGTAATATTTTAATTACGGAATAACATTTTGTCTTTATATGACACTTACTATTACATACAGTATAAAAAAGTCTCTACACATGAAACATATAGCTGCCTTAATATTTTTGAAAGGGAGTCTTAATATACAAGGGGATCATAATATTTGGGGGTTCTTGGCAGGGGCTTCACTAGACCCTTTTTATTTCATTCTGTGAAATACCGTACCACTGTGCCCCAGTAAAACATTACTGATAAATCTTTATATGTCAATAGAGACTTTTGTATACTGACTTGTGAATCATTTTTGCTGATAATATTTCAACAATTAAATAATGTGTTTTCGATCATCTGTTTAGAATCAGAACAAGCAAAGCTAGACTCGCAAATGAATCACTATTTTGGTCGGTCAAACGGGTCTAAAACTGTTTGCGGTTTAGTTTGATTCTTTTTGACAGTTCAGTCATGCACTGAATCATTTCAGAGGTTTTTCACATCAGAATAATATCAGGATATTTTATAAGACGTAAAACAAAAGAGCACTTGTTGAGGAGGATATGTACTTACAATCCAATGTAGGATAAAAAAAACTGCAAATGTCTTTTATTTATACATTTACATCCAAAACAGTACCAAAAAAGTGTCAAAATTAGGTCACAACTTTTTTTAAGATTCATTTTTGGCGTTTTATGTCTTTATTTCGATAGGACAGTATTCATACCTTCAGTCATGAGACCGGCTCGAAGACCTATGGGCAAAACAACCATAGAAGTGCAGCACAAGCCTGTCAGTTTTCCATCTGTTTCCAAGCCGCAAATATTTAGATCACCTCTCAAAAGAATAAAACAAAGATATGTGAACAAAATACAAGCTCTGGCCATTTGCAATCCATATTATATGCACCCGCCGCAATATTTCAATCACTAAACAGCGTGACAAAACATTGTGAAATACACTTAAAGTGCCTTAATGTATGTAAAACAGATATTAAAGGGGTCCTATTATGCTCTTTTACAAAGTCTTGATTTTGTTTTGGGGGTGTACTAGAACAGGCTCTCATACTAGGTTGTTCGAAAAACACATAATTTTTCACATATTTTACATTATTACAACACTTCTCTCCCTAGTCTGGCATGAACGGCTCGAATAGTTCCTGTAAAAGAACAAATTCAGTACACACGTGATTGATTATGCTTACTTTATATAGGCAAGCAGATGAGCCCAGAATGTGAACGTAATGCGCTAAATGGTTCCGTGTTTTTTTTTATAATGGTTTTCTATGGGAAACCATTTAATGTGAAACTTTGCGTGTTACGTTTATATTCTGGGTTCATCTGCTTGCCTGTATGAAGTATGCATCATCAGTAAGGTGTATACTTAATTTCGCCTTTTAATATCAGCGTTTTACTACATTACTACTTAATGCAAACCGTGTAAAAATAACTGCCGGTCAGTGGAGCAAAGCCTCGTTTTGCCCTCCAGGTGGGCGTTCCTATAAGGGTGTGACATCACGTGAAAACAATCAAGTGATAGTGACAGGAAGTGAAGTGGGAGAGAGAGTGGGGGATCAGGAAAGGTCTGTGAGGCCACGATGCTATCTGCGCCAACAGATCACACTTTTTTTGATGGTTGTTTGTGAGATAATACTGATGAAAGGCTAGAAGCAACCCTGCTCCTTGGCATAAAAACGTTTTAAAATCCCTGTTCTGAAACCATATAATAGCTTTGAGAGAGGAACAGACCCACATTCAAGTTATTCACAGCATTGATTCTTTGTTAATTGTACAATCTTATGATGCTTTTACGGTGCGTTTGTGTTCTTTTAGAAAACTCTAGTCCCATAGTATTTGCAGAGAAAAGCACAAATTTCCTCCTTTTGTGCTTCACAGAAGAAATCCAAACCGGTTTACAAAGACATAGAGGAACATGATTGAAAAATCAACATCTGTTCAATTAATAGTTAAAAGTTTCAGATCTAGCTGTAGGATTCTGTGAGGCTGACAGTGTCTGGCCTCATTGGGTTTGGCTATGGAACAGAAGCTTATGTCATGCTCGGTCTGTAGCTCCTCTAAAAAGAGAAAAACAGGATACGTGGGGGCACTTCCTCCTTTATCGCTCTCTCTTAACACCCGCCATCTCTCTGGGGTCAGACAGCACTCTTCCACACTCGCACGGGCTGCAGAGACCGACCTGACCGCTCCACACATCAAAGAGCCTGATTCCAGATATCCATCAGCAACCACACCCCCTGCGTCCGCTTCATGTATCTCGGAGGCAAACTTGACCTTGTGTGTTTGTGTTGTGAGCGGTAACTGATTCTAATCCCAAGGTGGTTTTGTGCCCAGCTGGCTTATGTCATACCCACTATATCCGCATGACCTCACGCCTGGAGGAAACTACAGTCGCACAGACACTATGATAAGGCCGCTGTCATCACAACAGTTGTGTTGTGGTCATGCTGATGTACGTTTTTAAGAGTCAGAAAAGACAACAGTCCCCCTATAAACAGAAAAACTTTCTCATCAAGGGTGTGTTTTGTGATACAAGGCATTTTAAAGCGGCGTAGTCAGTGCAACCAAAAATGGACAGATGAGTCTTTATTTTTGGCTTTGTCTGTTGTGATATTTCAGCAGGAGTGTTTTAAGTGGTGTTAAGTTTTCTGCCATTTAAAGGCATGGAGCCGAGAGCTCCTGAGGCCTTGTGGGGGACCTCACAGTTTGACAGCTGGTTCCTGCAAGACATTGTCGACCATATAACCACAGACTACATGACTGTGGCTTCACTGGGCCTGAGACACGTGGTGGCCAAACAAACAAAAACACATTTCTATACAAACACAGGGTTTTTTTTTTGTTTTAAATATGCTCGGCCATATTTTTTCAAGTATAGGTGCACACAACCACACATAATCAAATTATATTCACATAAAAGCACACATACTCACGTTCACGAACTTTGGTGAGTGTCGCCATGCTAAACCAAACCCTCAGAGGCAGAGAAGTTAAAGAGATGGGCACTTCTGAGGTTTGAGCGCTTTAAAAAGACATGACCGAGCACCACCATAATTACAAGGGCCATAATTTATATGGCCCAGAACATGTAGAGGCAAAAACCAAAGCAGAAAAAAACTAACTTTGCATTTAATTCAGTCTTTTTGTTTTAAATTTTTAAAAATTTTAATGTAAATTTTATCATTTGAAACGGTTGATAACTGTTATTATTGTCTGTATATTTAAGTGTAAAGTGAATCTAACATCCACCTTCATGACTCAAAACTATGACATCTGAAGTATTTATTCCTGATATTAATGTTTTTCCAAACAGGAATTTGACAATAATTCCAATGGAATGTTGATTAACATCGCAGCATGACTCTTCACATCCTTATCTAACCGGAAATGTTTCCTAGCTTACCTCTTCCTCCTACTCACTTCTTCCTCTACTCCTCCTCTTCCTCTCTGCTTCCAGTGTGGTCTGAGATGTCCACCCACTGATATCAAGACAGACGCACTCAAGTATATGAGCGACTCATTTAACCTGTTCATACTGCAGAATCATTGTTCGAGAACCACTTTACTATGAACTCATCATTAGTTGACATTATTTTCAATAGATGGTCTTTAGAAGAATTTTCAGTTCTAAAACCAAACAGTAGGTTTACACAGTACATATTGATTTTTATTATTTAAAAAAAAAATTTTATTCATTATCTTTAATTATATATTTTTCCCAGTCACACTTTCTAATAATTCTGACATTCACTATGAAATAGGAATATTGTTGGGTCTGTGACATATTGTTTATTTTTATCTACACTGTAAAATGTGGTGACTTGCAATTCTGCCGTGCAAAGGCAAAATACCGTAACTTTGATTTTTGTCGAAAATGAGTTATTGATATTTTTGGGACATTCAAGACATCCTTTATCATGTGTATAAGTATCTTGAGTCAATTTCGTTGTTTTTCCGAGAAAATAATGGGTCGTCTCAACCGTAACTTCGAAAAGCCCCGGAGAAACCAAGGCAGAACACCGTATAACACCAGTTACTGCTCTTTTACTTTGTTTGGAACGCTCAAATTGAGTTACGGCGTTCTGACTTTGTTTAGCCGCGCGTCAATATGAAGTTACGGTGCCGGCTTGAAGTTATACGGTGTTCTGCCTTTGTTTTACTGTCCATTAAAGTCTGCCGCATTTTAATTACGGTGTAGACAAACGAATTAGATAGATCGCGATCAACCAAACTGTAAAGACTAGATACCTTGGCAGCAATATGTAATCGTGAATAACCTTTACAGATTTTTCTTTTCTTTTTGTAATGTAGATTATCTGTCACTTCTAGCTGGACGCGTGTGGACTCGAATGCCGTAGCTAACATGATCAATCATAAAATCAGTCGTCTACTAACAGTTCGCAATTAAATCCATATCCTACCGTTTCTTGTAACCTGATAAAATCAATCCATGGCGATGAACGTCATCGGAGATGTTTAATCCACAAACATTCTGAGAATTATTCCTGCTTGCTGGCGTTCACATCAATCCACAAGTCGTTCTTTTAGGTTAGGCTATTTAATACAAGTCAATATAAAAGCAATTATGCTATGTCTAGCATTATTGTTACTGAGCATAGCAAATAAATTGGTATCCACGGTATCCACTCACATGTTTAACTTTTAGTCTGCTTGTTACGGTAAAAAAAAAAAACATTAATACAGTCACATTACTATTGCCTATGCAATAGCCTACAGGCCTATGAGATAGCCCATGATCACTAGATTTTATACAGGTGTTACTATAACGATTTTGTAAATGGTGATCAGCAACCAAATATTGATAATGTGGAAGTTACTGCCTTTTGCCTTGGTGTGACTTCTCACGTTTTGCAGACAATGCAAAGGCAGAGTACATTAACTTCAAAATAGGGGTAAAAATCAAGTTTGAGCTCACAATTTTTTAATGTAGATAATTTTCATTACTAAAACATCTAATTGTTAAATTTCCAGTGTCCTACCTATAATTAATTTGGCTGGACAAATAAAAAACTTTAAAGTCATTTTTCTCAGTTTCACACTACCGAGTTAAGGTCTTTTGCCTTTGTAGGGCAGGATTGTTACCTTAAAGACCCTAGTAAAAAAGTAATATATTTAAAATACATTTATTTCATACTAAGTATAGTTCAAATCTATTAACATATTAACTGACATATCGCTCAAGACTTACTGATATCAACATTTTAAGTAAACTTTATTTGGAGTACTACTTGTGCACAATACACATTTCTTAATATTAAGCCTAAAATGTGTTTTAATGTCACTATTGATAAGGATTGTGTGATCTTTGAATAATATCAGTCTTTAAATGCAAGATATTTAAAGTGTACCTAAAGTCTACTTGCAATAGTTCCACTTTAGCATAATCAAATATACAGTACTTCAGTATATATTTAGTTGGACCTCAGCACTACTTCTGCGCAATTACAGTGCTTTTAGTACAAAATTAGTTTAATTTAGCAAACTTTAAGTATACCAGTTTAGTATTCTAAAAGTACAATTGCAGGGTCTTTTTAATAAGTACATAGATATGTAAACTAATTTGTAGTATGGTTAGCATGAAATAAATGTATTTTAGTATACTTATTTGTGCTATTTCTACCTGATTTAACCCATAACAATTAGGTTTGCTGGTATAAATGAATTGATATATTTTGGTTCAGTGATGTAAAATAATATTTTTGACTTAAACCAGTTAATTAAGATGTCGCCATTTTTAGGTCACCTTTTGTATTCAATGTATATTGTAAGTCGCTTTGGATAAAAGTGTCTGCTAAATGGATAAATGTAAATATTATTATTTCACATATAAACCCTCACCTCAAATTCATGCTAAATTTACTGTGCAATTTACAAAAGGTTTATTTGTTAGTTCTTCATCAACTGTCCTTAATCAAAACACCATGAGCTCCAAAGTGTTGTAAGTTTTAGTGTTAAGATATGTGAGCAATTTTAAATCTAAAGGGCATGAGAAACTAATTATGACAGTCTGAGATTTTAAGTTCTGTAAACAGCTTTTGTTTAAGAAAGAGGCTTTGAGAGGAATTACAAGGATGTTTTTCAGTTTTTGTTTCTTCCCAAAGGGACAGATGAGGTTACCCTCTTAATTTGTGACACGGCCAAACATGACATCATGACCGTTCCTTCAACTTGATTTATCTTCCTTGTTTTTCAATACTCACAGCATAAACAAGTGGACACTATTCTTCCATTGCATGCATAAAAGGAAAACGGGATACTCAAAAAATCTAGGCTCTTATAATCTTCTTCTTATTGCACTTGGGACTGTGACCCAGTTTAGGTAATTGCTCTCTGAAACTTCTGTCACAATGATTGTTGCCGAAGACTGATAGGAAGAAGACTGAGTTCAATTTTAGCTCCAGCTGTGCCGGCACATCAATCACAATTTCATGAATGATTGGCCAGTAGCTTAGACTATGGGACAAAGATGAGCTGCGTTTCCTCTGTCAGTTCAACAAAGTGTACAGTATGTCATCCACAGAGAGGAAATGCTGAACAAATGTGTATGTGTGTAAAGAAGCAGCCAAGTCAATCGTCACAAGCCCACATGAGCGTACTTGAACTCCACGTGCACGTATGCATGCCTATATACACAGCTCTCTTAAAATGGGGGGTCTCTAGTGTGACGCCCCCCTCCCCTGCTGGCTAAATCGATTGCAGATTTCCATGAGCGCAGAGCTGGCTTGTGTATGTGCGTGTGAGGCCCTCAGGAGTCTGGGCGTACAGTCAGAACACATGCGAGAGAAAGAAAGGAGGAGAAAAAGAGTGCCGCGGTCCCAATAGGACCCAAAGGAACATCACTCCATGCAGGCTGGAGACCCAGAATCACAGCTGTGGAGTCAGCTGAGTGAGGGACATTTTCCTGAAAGAACTTCTGTCAGCACCATCAAAGTAACAACTGTGGAATCGTGCAGTGAAATAATAGAAATATGAGCTCAAATCCAAAATTTTAGAAGTGACATCAAACATCAAAACGTGAAATTTACAATAGACAACATGAGTTTAAGTGATTATTTGTTCAGACGGGGTTCCCAAAAACCTCTGACCAATGAATTTCCATCCCTTTTCCAATCATTCTTAAAAATTTGTAAACAAATAATTTTATAGAGATTATATATATATATATATATATATATATATATACAGGGTACGGAAAGTATTCAGGACCAGCTCCTATAACCAGCTCAGGACCAGCTTAAACCAGCTCAAACCAGCTGCCATGCTTCAAAACATACCTAACCAGCATACACTGTTTTTTTTTCAACAGGGATATTTAGAGACTATCACTCTTAAAAATAAAAGTGCTTAAAAGTTTCTATTCAGCGATGCCATAGAAGAACCATTTTTGGTTCCTCAAAGAACAATTAAGTCAAAGGTTCTTTAAAGAACCGTATCTTTCTTACCTTTTTATAATCTGAAGAACCTTTTTTCGCCACAAAGAACCTTTTGTGAAACAGAAAGGTTCTTCAGTTGTTAAAGGTTCTTTATGGAACCATTTAGACAAAAAAGTTTATTCTATGGCATTGTGAAGCACCTTTATTTTTAAGAGTAAAACTTCAGCTTTAACCATTTTAAAAATTCCCTGATATTTCCAGATTTTTCATGACTCTGGTTTGAGATCTGGCATAAAAATTGTACACTGAATTTATTTATACATATATATATATATATACACATTTTTCAGCACTTTGACACTTTGCTTGTATGATACATTTATATTTAGAAAATCTGGATTTTTTTCAGATCTAAAAATTACTAAAATCAATTTCCATACTTTTCCACACTGCATAGCAACCCTGCTCCAATACAGGCCTAGATAGATTAATAAATATAATTTAAAAAATAGCAGTGATACACTGTAAAAAATGACCGTGAATTTAACGGTAAAAGACTGTAAAAATGCTACAGTATGGTCAATCTAACAATATAATCAATTTAGTCTTTTAGACGAAACAAGCAGTCCACACAGAGTAAACTCTTTTGCTTCACTATTCAGGGACAAGTTTATTTAATTATGTACAATATATTTCATTCATTTAATTACAATTAGCTATGTTGACAGCTGCTCAGACAGTCCTCATCATCTCCACGCGAGAGGCATCATATATCACCAGTATCACTGAAGTTTGAGTATCACCATTTCATTTCGCTTTGGTTTAGTTAATGAACTGCCACAAGACTGAAGTGAGATAACATCCTTCAATCCCCCCCCGAATATGGTCTAAATCAACATGCTGTTGGCTGGCAAATTTATTTGCAAACACTAATATGGACTCAAGCTCAGTCTGTGCAGTTACAGTTTTTTTAATTGGTTTGGTACTATTTTCACAAGTAAGGTGTAGATTTTCAAAACTTTAAACGGATCACACTTGTAACACGACTAGCCATTCTTTCAAAACCTGATCTCATGATTTCATTGTAGTTGTGCATATTTTCATTTCACATAATCATTGTTTAAAAACACAAGATCATTGTGATATGTATTGAGAACATTTGAATTAATCACAGTATGAAATTAATAAACACTATGATCTTCTTTCAATTTAGTACTTTTAACAATCAGTTCATTCAAGAGCAAACAATGCAAGATTCATGTTTCAAATCACCTTTGTTGCTGAAATAATTGCAGTAATACAGGCAATAATGGTCATGTTAGAAAATACACTTATATTACCTAACTTGCATATCTCACATAAAATCAATAATGTTTATCTATGGAGATAGAATTGTTGCTTAATTCCAAATAAATAGATTATGATCCACAAATA
>NW_015631496.1:444860-445570 GCF_001515625.1 Sinocyclocheilus rhinocerous
TCATTCTTTCAAAACCTGATCTCATGATTTCATTGTAGTTGTGCATATTTTCATTTCACATAATCATTGTTTAAAAACACAAGATCATTGTGATATGTATTGAGAACATTTGAATTAATCACAGTATGAAATTAATAAACACTATGATCTTCTTTCAATTTAGTACTTTTAACAATCAGTTCATTCAAGAGCAAACAATGCAAGATTCATGTTTCAAATCACCTTTGTTGCCAAAATAATTACAGTGATACAGGCTATAATTGTCATGTTAGAAAATACACTTACATTACCCAACTTGCATATCTCACATAAAATATAATGTTTTGTAAAAGTATTTATCCAGTGTGTTATGAAAAGGTGTGATGAAGCCCTTCAATCTCTGATCAGTTCCTCTCCCTTGTGTCCTGCTGTATGTTCACAAATAGCAAAACACACGGTTTTACAAATGAGGACGTCCTCAAAAGGAGGTTTTAGGTGATTTTGTCAAGTTTTGCTGGGTACCAATTTGTCCATGGTTACAGTAAGTAGGTACACACACACACACACACACACACAGGTTTTCCTAGTGACAATCCATAGGAGTAATGGTTTTTATACTGTACAAACTGTATGTGCTATTGCCCTACACCAACCCTACACCTAAACCTACCCCTCACAGGAAACTTTGTGCTATTTCAGATTTTCAATACACTCCATTCTGTGTGATTTAT